>NC_056739.1:1177080478-1177167978 GCF_019279795.1 Protopterus annectens | reverse complement strand
GCCGCAAAGCTGGCCCCACTGGCAAAAAACTATATCCGCCACACTCTTGTTGAGAGACCATTTGTGAGGTAGAAGAATGCACCTGCGGAGGGAACACGGCAAAGTAGCTGCTGAATTTGTTTAGGGGAGAAGCAAAATGTTTGCAGCAAAGCTGGCCCCACTGGCAAAAAACTATATCCGCCACACTCTTGTTGAGAGACCATTTGTGAGGTAGAAGAATGCACCTGCTCAGCTCGTCTGCTATCACACTGGCCAACCCTGGAATCTGCATTAGTATGAGAAAGTGGTCGGATGAGATTGCCAATTGCCAAACTCTGAGAGCTTCTCAATATGGTAAGACTTTGTTCCTCCTTGTTTGCTGATGTACCAAACTACTGACATGTTGCCCATCTGAAATGCAATCATCCCCAAGGGGAGAGCTTCTTGAAAGGCCTGCATTGCTAATAGCACTGCTCTCATCTCTAGAACAGTGATATACAAATTGGCTTCTACGGTGGACCAAGTGCCACGGACGGTCTTCACCAGGTAATGTCCCTGCCCCCCCAAATGTGAAGTGTGAGTGGTCACTATGGCCTTGGGCTGAGCTGGAATAAACGGACGGCCTTGTAGAATCTGATCTGACTGAATCCACCACCTGAGATCTTTTCTGCAAATTTGAGTGACATGTATCAGAGCTGACATGAGTTGATAAAGTATTGACCATTATGTGGCTAGTATACATTGTAGAACCCTCAGTCAAACATGGCTAATGACACTAGAGAGTTATTGCCACTGCCAATGATCCTGGAGCCCGAAGAACCAAATGGGTAGAAACGTTGGTACTGCAGATCATCTTCCTGACCTGAACTCTTAGAAGAGACAGTGAATCTATCACTGACTTTGTGTTGAACAATGCTCCTACAAACTCCAACTTTTGAGTAGGTTCCAAATGAGTCTTTTCATAGTTTACGGTTATTCCCAGATGAGAACAAGAATGGAGAACCTGATCTCTTGCCTCTACTACTTGATGCCTGATTTGGGGGGGGGGTACTGAGCCAGTTGTCTAAATATGGAAACACCCATAATCCTTGCAGTCTCAAGTGAGCTGCCACTACTGCATGCATTTGGAGAAAGAGACCAAAGGGCAAAAAGTACAGTTGTGTACACCTACCATAAATGTAGATGTTAGAGTGTCTTCACTGTTGCAGTCATGACTGTAGGGTTCTCCCCTGCCGGCAGGCAGCCCCAGGTCGGCCAGAATCCCAAAGTCTGGGTCCGGCGTCAGCTGTTCAACCATGCTCCCTGATGTCAGAGCGCCAGGAGTACAAAGCTGACAGCCGACTCCATTTTCTCCAGTTTTTCTTGCCCCAGATGTCAGGAGTCCCAAAATGAAAAAGGTCCCATAACCTTTGCAAATACACCTCAGAAGAATGGTGAAAAAAGGAAATACACAAAAGTAAAAATAAGAGGGACAGGAGGGAGGAAACCCAGACTGCAACAGTGAAGACACTCGAACATCTACATTTATGGTAGGTGTACACAACTGTACTATGTTCATCGTGTTTCACTATTGCAGTCATGACTGTAGGGTAGAATCCCAAAGCTGAAAGAAAGGGAGGTGGTCATAAAGAGGAAGGGGCGGCTAAAAGGCCCTGCAAGACTGCAGAGGCAAAGCCTGCCCTAGAATTAGAGTAGAGAGGTAGATTGTAGTGCTTAGAAAATGTATGCACTGAACTCCAAGTTGCAGCTTCCAAAATATCCTTGGTAGGAACTCCCCTGAGGAAGGCTGCAGAAGTGGCAGCAGCTCTGGTGGAATGAGTCCGTATACTCCCTGGGATTTGCTTTCCATGGTGAGAATAATAAAATTTGATTCCATGAGCAATCCATTTAGAAATGGTCTGTTTTGAAATGGCTTTACCTTGGGAACTGGAAGCATAAGAAACAAACAATTGTTCTGATTTTCTGATGTCCTTGGTTCTGTTCAGGTAAAAACGTAGCTGTCTGTGTACATCCAAGGAATGTAAGATCCTTTCCCCTTTATTTTGAGGAGTGGGGAAAAAGGTTGGCAAGTGGATAGTTTGATTTAAAGCCACTTTGGAAACCACCTTAGGCATGAAGGTAGGATTAGTCCTCAAAGATACCCTGTCTTGATGAAAAATAATATATGGTTCCACAGCCATTAGAGCTTGTAACTCTGAAACCCTCCTGGCAGAGGTTGGGCTAACAGGATGGCTGTCTTCCAAGATAAAAACTTGATGTCAGAAGAAGCAGCAGGCTCAAAAGGAGGCAAGGTTAGTTTTTCCAAAACATAGTTGAGATCCCAAGCAGGAATAGGAGGAGATCTAGGAGGTCTTCAGTTCTTAGCTCCTCTGAGAAACTGTCGCATGAGCTGGTGGGAAAAGATGAGAGGGTCTATATTATAATGAGCAGAAATAGCAGAGGCATGTATTTTAATGGAAGGGAAAGAGAGAACCTTATGTAAGAGATCTGTCAAGTAAAGTAAAATTAAAGTAATGTTGGGAAAAAGAGGATCAGAATCCTGAGCCTGCATCCATGAACAAAATCTTTTCCATTTTCCTGCATAAGATTTTCTAGTGCTAGGACGTCTGGCTTCTAAAATGACATCCATAACCTGCTTGGGCAGTAAAGAAGAAATCAAAGGCCCTGGATTAACCAGGCCGCCAGGCTGAGAATTCTGACATGAGAGTGCAGAACCTGACCCTGATGTTGGGACAGAAGGGTCGGAGACTGAGGTAAAACCCAAGGAGGCTCCAGGCATAGGTTTTTTTAGAGTTGGATACCAAAACTGCCGAGGCCAATTTGGAGCCAGCAAGATGATCATCTTGGGCTTGTCCTGTTTTATCTTCAATAAAACCCATGGAAGAAGAGGGAGAGGCGGGAAGGCATATCCCGAGAGGTTCCTCCAACTGAATGACAGGACGTCCACTCTCCAAGCTTCTGTGTGGAAAATCCTGGTGCAAAAAGTCTGTAACTGATGATTGAGATGGGATGCAAAGAGGTCTATGTGAGGACATCCCCAGACTGCTGTTATCATCCTGAATATTTTGGTGTCCAACATCCACTCATGGGGATCTGAAAGATGACTGCTCAGACTGTCTGCTAGGAAGTTTTGTTTCCCTGGCAGAAACTGAGCTTGAAGATCCAGATTGCAAGATAGAGCTGTGTCCCATTGATCCATGGCTAGTCTGCAAAGGGGGAAGGAATGAGATCCCCCTTGCTTGTTTATGTACCACATAACTGTGGTGTTGCCTGTCCGTATTAACATTTGTCCTGGTTGTAAAAGATTCCTGAAGGCCAATAGAGCTTTCTGAACGGCTAACATTTCCTTCAAATTGATATGCAGGTGCTTCTGATCCCTTGTCCAAAGGCCCTGCAAACAACTGCCCTGAAAATGGGCTCCCCAAGCATAATCCGAGGTGTCCGTGGTTAGAATCTGAGAGGCAGACGGAAGGGCTTCCCTTTGTTTAGAGCACATGCCCTGGACCACCAAAGAAATTCCTTTTGAAGGCAAGGAAAAACAGAGATGAGTATGTCTAAACTGTGGCAATGCTGAGACCATACACTTTTTAGGTACCACTGTATTTTCCTCATGTGTAGTCTTGCATATGGTACGAGAAGGATACAGGAGGCCATGTAACCCAAAGCCTGCAGGAATTTCCTTGCAGATGGATGAGTTAAAGTTGCCAAGGTTCTAAAAGTTGAAGCCAGCTGTAACTGCTTTTTGGATGTCAGAAATGCCATCTGGGTTGTGGTGTTTAGAAATGCACCCAGAAAAGTTATCTGTTGTGATGGTGTCAAATATGACTTTTTTATGTTTACAGAGAATCCCAGGAACTTGAGGAGGTTCTGTACAAATTCTAGATGCTGGAGTAAGACATCCTTGCTGTCTGCCTGAATTAGACAATCGTCCAGATAAGGGTAAATTTGAATTCCCTTGAGTCTGCAGTAAGCTACTACTGGAGCCAGGCATTTCGTGAAGACCCTGGGCGCAGTAGATAATCCAAAAGGCAGCGCAGAGAATTGAAAGTGCCTCGATCCGGCTTTGAGCCTGAGGTATTTTCTGCGATCCTGCCTAATAGGAATGTGTAAATATGCCTCCTTTAAATCCAAAGTTACCATCCATGCATTTCTGGACAGCATTGGAAGTAGCTGCTGTAGAGTAAGCATCTTGAATTTTGGAATCTCTAGAAAGGTGTTCAAGACCGACAGATCCAGAATGGGTCTCCATGAGTTTTGCTTCCTTGGGACTAGAAAGAGCCTTGAATAAAACCTTTTTCCCATCTCTGAAAGAGGAACCAGTTCTATGGCATTCATAGCCAAAAGAGCTTCCACCTGGTTTAAGGCCTCCATCCATTGATGTTTTGGAAGGTCTGGCCATCCGCTTGGCCTTGGCAAGGTATGAAAATGGAATTTGTAACCTCTTGAAACCACATCCAAAACCCATTTGTCCTGGGTTATTTGAGTCCAATTTTGTTAAAAAAAGAGAGAGTTTTCCTCCGAGGGGGGCTTCCAGGGAAGAAGTTCCTGTAGCCCCACAGAGGGAGTCATTGAGTTTGTTTCCTTTGAGATTGTGACCTGTCCTCTCCTCCCCTAGGGGTGGAAGCAGTCCACTGTCTTGGTCTATAAGCAGCTTGTGATTGAGGCCTCCCTCTGGAACATCTGTATCTACCCCTCTGAGGCCTGTCTGAAGTGGGAAAGGACCAACTTATTGAAGGCCAATTCCTGCTAAATCTAGGAGGCTGTACTTGTAAGAAATCTTTAACCGTTTGCATGGATTTCGCCTTATCCTCCATCTTTTTAATCACCTCTTCAGCTTTCGAACCAAACAAAACATTAGGCTGAACAGGAGCATCCAATAATTTTGCCTTTACCTGTTCAGATAAATTTTGTTCCTTTAGCCATGCCTGCCTCCTAATGACTATGCCAGAGGCCGCAGCCCTACAAGAAGCCTCTAAGGCATCAAATCCACAGTGTAAACCACGCTTCCCAACCTGTTCAGTGGCATGCAATAAGTCATGTAATTCCTTATCATCTGCACAGGCAGAAATGGAAGTAAGCTTTTGTTTTAAGACAGATATTGCTCAGACACAGCTCCACGTGGTCCTGTTGAGTCTTACTGGCTACAGAGAACTGAAAAAAAGCGACTGCTTTCCTGATTAAGTATCCTGCTGATTTTTATATTTGTTTTACCTTCTACTGCTTACCTAGAGCAAGCTTTAACTGTTTTCATAGTTATTTACTGCATTTTTTATTACCTGCACTTAAAAGTACATTTTAGTCGAAATTAGTCTAATTCAAGTCGAAAAGTGTTGGTTTGCTGTTTAATTTAATTGTTTGGCTGCCCACTAAAGTGTGCTAGCCTGTACTACTGACTTATTGCCTTTTCTGCATTTCTGTGTGTTTCTATTTAAAAACAAAAGAACCAAAAAAATATTCCTTGTTTTCCTGCCTCTCCTAAACTAGTTAGACCAGTTTACAGGCCTTGCTGTATCCTGGGCTGTGTTGTAGTTCCTGTGTTGTCCATTGCCTTACTTGGATAGAAGGAAGTTTCTTAGCTCACCAGTGGGAGTGGGGAGCCTTGAATAGCCTACCTGTCCTTGAGGGAAGTGACCTCAGCACAAGAAGCTGTAGTAATTGGTCATTTTGGACCATTTCTATCTCTTTTGAAGTTCCCTGGTTAAAATCTGCCTCTGGCACTTTTTTGAAGCCATATTGCTCAGACACAGCTCCACGTGGTCCTGTTGAGTCTTCCTGGCTACAGAGAACTGAAAAAAAGCGACTGCTTTTCTGATCAAGTATCCTGCTGTTTTTTATATTTGTTTTACCTTCTACTGCTTACCTAGAGCAAGCTTTAACTGTTTTCATAGTTATTTACTGCATTTTTTTATTATCTGCACTTAAAAGTACATTCTAGTCGAAATTAGTCTAATTCAAGTCGAAAAGTGTTTATTTGCTGTTTAATTTAATTGTTTGGCTGCCCACTAAAGTGTGCTAGCCTGTACTACTGACTTATTGCCTTTTCTGCATTTAGCGCGGAGTTGCCAGTAGAGCACCATTGGGCAGCACCGGTTAAACAAGGTTAAACAATTTCTGGCTCCGTAAAGTCTGCTCTTCATTTTTTCCCTTAGAACTGCTCTACCTGTAATCTAAACAGTCTATTCTCTATCTGTAAAGCTCAGCACTTGTTCCTAAAGCATTTTTTAGTCAGGTAAAGCACTTCTATATTATACAAAGTACTTCACTAGCTTAAAACCCCCTCGAGTACCCACTTCCCTATAGGTCCTTTCTGACTCAGTTACACAGCAAACTTTTTCATTTCTTCTAGCATGTCAAAGGGTCAGTTGCTAGCGTCCTCTCCTGCTCAGCTGGTGAATCTGGGAATATTGAGGCAATGTTACAATTGCCTCATGTACACAGACAACCCTCTCCTCCTCCCACAAAACAAAATACATGCGAGAGATGCAACTATATAGCCAAACTGGAGGCTGAACTCTCTCAACTCAGGACTGGCAAAACCAGACAGGAGGAGAAGGTAACCACACACACCATAAACCCAGTCTCACATAGAACTATCACAACTACAAATCAAACACATAAACACACAAAGACATACTCGGGAGGCACTGATCAAAAATCTACCAAAACAGCAGAGGCCTCCAAAGCAGACACCCAAACAACTGCCACCTCATGACATAACACAAGCAACACATAGATCACAAAGTCAGTGTGCAAATCAGTCACAGCCCTTAAGGCCAAACACAATGCCAGACACACTTGTCATAGGTGACTCCATAGTCAGACACACTGACGTCCCACTCACCAGACTGAACAAGGAGAGGGTCACAGTAAGCTGCCTGTCGGGCACTAGAATCCGCCACATAACACAAGCACTCAGGTCACTCCACAGCAAGTACAAGTATGACTCAGTCATTGTCCATGCCGGTGTGAATGACCTGAGACGTACCTCCCTGGACTACATGAAAAGAGACATAAAGGAGCTCTCAGATTATGTAGCCCAGGCTGGTATGACCCTGACCCTGAGCAGTATCCTACCTTTACCAAGAATGATGCCACAATACAGAGACAAAATGATCAGTTTTAATAATTGGCTTAATTTCTGGTGTCATTCTAAGGAGATCCAATGTCTGTCTGCCTGGAATGACATGCTTGACAAGCCACTCTGCTTCGCAAGGGACGGCTTGCACCTGTCACCCCTGGGTTTCCGGATATTGGCAAGGGCTCTTGCCACCCCCATAGTGCCTTTTTTAGACAAGGCTCAAATTCTAAACCCACCACCCAAGAAAACAATAATGGAAAAAAACTAAGGGTAATGCTGCTCAATGCCAGAAGTCTAAATCTCAAGATGCACGCCTCAAGCCCTCCTCAGTATGGAGAACATCGATGTCTGTGCTGTGACTGAAACCTGGTTCAAGGCTCCTGAGAGCACCCCGGCACTATCAGGTTTTACCTCCTATCATGCGTTCCAGCCCCAAAACCTGGACCGTACCACAAAAGGAGGGGGTGTATCCATATTCATCAAGGATACCCACACCTCCAGGCTGGTGGCAACTCACGAAGCATCAGAGACCATTCAGGTGCAATTAACCATAGGCAAAACTGCTCTACAGTTTGTAGCACGTTACAGGCCACTCTCTCAAACTCAGGAACCCCACACAGCCTTCCTTAAGACACTGGAGAGTATAAATGTCTCTCCAAACACCATCATATTGGGTGACTTCAACTACCCAAACATAGACTGGGAACATTACTCAAGCCCCAATACCCTAGCCCAAAGGTTCCTGGAGTTCATAAACTCAAATGCTGTGGAACAACTTGTCACCATTCCCACAAGAGGTGAAAATATACTAGACCTGATCATCACAAACATGGGGACAAAATGCTCCACACGAAGTATATCCCTCATTGGTGAGATCAGACCATAAACTAATCTCACTGGAGATCCACATCCGCCCCCACCCCCAACAAAAGACCACAGTGAAGAACTTCTCAAAAGCCAACTTCACACTTCTTAAGACTGGTGTGGTATCCTTCAAGGCCCCTGAGCCATTGGAAACCACAACCCACGCTGCTGAATCCCTTACAAATGCTTTCTCTGAGCACCTCCAGGATTGCATGGATCAAGCAATCCCAAATAAAATCAAGACCCTTTCCACCAAAGGCAAGCGCCCAATCTGGTGGACCCCAGCCATAAACAAACTTTACAATAAGAGGAGAAAGCTACTACAAGATAGAGCAAAATACCTAAAAGGGAAGACATCTCTGATCAATACTAGTAAAAAACTACGAACACTCATAAAATCATCCAAGGCCAACTTTGAGAGAAAAATCGCCAAGGACTCAAAAGACAATCATAAGGCCTTCTTTAGCTATGTTAGAAATCTGGGTGGAAACTCCCAGATATGCTCAGAATTAGTCCAAAATGATACAAAAATCAATGAACCCACAGACATTGCAAACATACTGGCCGGCAGGTTCAGTGAAAATTTCTCCCCTCCCTCCCCCCCAAAAGGAGAAATATCTATCCCAGCAGAGTGTAGCCTCCCAATCATCTCAAATGCCCAGGTGAGAGCTGCTCTCTCTAAAGCTAAAAACACAGCATCAATGGGACCGGTTGGTGTCCCCGGCTGTGTGCTACACGAACTTAATGAGGAACTAAACCCACACATAAGGCTGCTGTTTAATCTTAGCCTTACCACAGGATACGTACCCAAAGAGTGGCGTACGGCAACTGTGGTCCCACTCCACAAAGGCGGTGCTTCTACGAACCCTGGTCATTACCCCCACTAAAGCTTAACAAGCCTGGTCTGCAAAGCTATGGAGAGGATCATAATGGAACTCATAAATAAAGACATAGGGGACCTACAGACATTGGATCCTACCCAATTCGGCTTTGTCAAGGACAGATCATGCCTCTTGAACTTGGTCGACTTTTTGAAACAGTCACCAAGGCCATTGATGAGGGTAAGGCAGTTCACACAGCCTACCTTGACCTTGCAAAAGCTTTCGACACAATACCCCACTCTGGTATCATAGAAAAGCTCACCAGCTTAAATGTAAACCCATATGTCACAAGATGGGTTGCAAACTGGCTCAAGGACAGAACCCACAGGGTTAGAGTTGCTGGTGTCATGTCAGACTCCAAGCCGGTCACAAGCGGTGTCCCACAGGGCTCAGTCCTGGGCCCCCTCTTGTTCGGCATCTACTTTTCAGAAGTGCAGGCAAACATAGGAGGATTGTGGCTGACAAAGTTTGCAGAGGACTGCAAACTGGGTGCCATAGTTGAAAATCCATCAGACACAGATATCCTTCAGAGAGGTCTCATAGAAACGGATAACTGGTGCCAGAGCCATGGCCTTAAGCCAAACGCCAAAAAATGTATAGTCATACCCTTTGGTAAAAACAAGGTAACCCCAAGTTACCACATAGGTGGCAATCCATTAAGCACAGAAGAGGTTATCAGGGACCTTGGGACCCAAGTTGACAGTAACCTTTCTTTTGACATTCACATTGCCAAAGTGGTTAGGAGGACCTTCTACATTGCCCACCTGATTATGAAGGGATTCACATTCAGATCAAGGGAGGTCATTGTTCCCCTGTACTCTTCACTTATCAGACCAATGATTGAGTACAATGCCCCATTCGGAATGTATCTTACCCGACACCTGCAGCAACTGGAAAGACCCCAAAAGTTCCTCACCAAAAGGATAAAGGGGCTCAAAAATATGCCATATGCTGCCCGACTGAAGAAACTTCAGTTCTATTCAGTCACATACCGTCTGCTCAGAGGTGACCTGTGCCTGACATACAAGGCCATGTCCAACCCAGAATTAATGGACATGCTCCACCTCAAAAACTCCAAATCCACCAGAGCCACAAGAGCAAGAGACTTAAACCTCAACACGGATATAAATAGGACATGCTGGAGGGACAGATTCATCACCCAGAGACTCCCTATGCTGTGGAACAGAATCCCGGTCCATGTGAGACAGAGCACCTCGCTGGCTCTGTTCAAGAGGAATCTTGACCAGTGGATGGGAGATCGTAGGTTTACCCCGGGGATCATCTCTGTATCACTGCTGGACAGAGGCACGGCAAACTAATGGGTATAGTATTTTTCAACCTAAGGGGTGGTGAAAGCCACACAACTCTGGCTAGGCTTATAAATGCCCTAGGGCAGATAGCCTAGTATGAACCTATGAACCTATGACAATAGAAATTGCTGGTATTTAAACATATGAAACTGACAGTTTAAAGCCCTAATGGACAAAGTAGCAGAAGTGTACACCTTTTTGCTACATCTTTCTAAGGATCGAGAATCCTTTTCAGTAGGAGTAGGATTTTTGGCAGAAGCGGCCTTAGCTCCCTTAGGACCCTGAGAAACGGTTTCAGGGTCAGCAGAAGGGTTCTTGTATAAAAACTGATGGGAATCAGGAACCCTGTAATATCTATCAGGCTTCACAGGAGCAGGAGGAAAAGAGTCAGGGGTTAAGTTAGCCTCCGAAAAGGCATCATCCACAATACCCAAAACAGGAGGAATAGCCAGGGGTCTATGTTGGGGAAGAAGAAGAAATTCCCTCAGCCTTTTCTTGGATTCCGAATACTCCTGTCCTTCCCAGTGGAAATGTTCCCTCATTTCATGCAAAGTTTCCCCAAAAGAGAAATCCTCAGGGGGAAAAGCTGAAGGAATGGATTCTTCAGCATCAGAATCCTCAAAAGGAGGGAAAGAATATTCCTGATCAGAAGAAGAAACTGAGGAAACAGAAGCCTGATCAGAGGAATCATAAGAAACATCCTGCCTTGGCCTTTTGTCTGGAGGGGGATGAGAACCCCTAATCATAGTAAGTAAATCCTCCGCCATCTTGAGTAACTGTTTCTGTGACTTGGGAGCCGGTTCAGAAGAAGCCTGTGTAGAAGTCTTTGATTTTGAAGGAGTCTTTGCCTTTGGCTTTGCCTTTATTAGTAGCTGAGTAGGCCTGAAAACCCCTTCGGAAGCCGATACCTGCACAGCGGCTCCAGACCCATCCGAAGGAGCATTGTCCGAAGGTCCTGCAACAGAAATATTTAAAGGCCTGGTTGGCTCCTCAATGAGAGTTCGTTTCGGCCGTCGGTTCTGAAATGGCCGACGACAGGGGCTGCAAAAGCGCCTCACTGACGACGGTCAAACCTGAAGCTGGCTCCGCTTGTGTGCTATCATCAGATTTGGACCTCGGAGGCCTGTCTTTATCCTTGCGACGTTTATGAACTCCGGTAGCCGGGACCGTATCCGACGACATTTTGTAGTTAAAGCGCCTACCGAAGTAATGAAAAGCAAAATCGTACCTTCGCTTAATTGTACGTTGATTGAATCTAGCACAAAACTGACAACTAGCTACGTCATGGTCAGGGCCCAAGCAAGGAATACAGTAAGAATGAAAATCCTTATGAGGTATTTGCTTCCCACATGAAATACAATTATTAACTTTTTCTGACATCGGAGTGGAGCAAGAAAAAAAGTTTCCCCAATGGGGTACTTAGCTTTAAGTGGAGAAGAAAGTCTTCAGACCGAAGTATATCAGTAAAATTCATCAGGAGTCAGCCGACCGGCAATTGCGAACTGCTATCACCGCACGGCAAGAAAGACTGGAGAAGATGGCGTCGGCTGTCAGCTTTGTACTCCTGGTGCTCTGACGTCAGGGAGCATGGATGAACAGCCGACGCCGGACCCAGACTTTGGGATTCTGGCCGACCTGGGGCTGCCTGCCGGCAGGGGAGAACCCTGCAGTCATGACTGCAACAGTGAAACACGATGAACATCTCTGAATTGGTAATGACTGGCTCCCTGCCAGAAGTGCAAGTACCTTCTGGACTCCCTGTTATTCTTTACCTGATAGTAAGCATCTTGAAGGTCTAATGAGCACATCCAATCTTCCTTTCCAAGGAAAGGGAGAATGGACTGAACCATGACCATCTGGAACTTGATGCGTCAAACTGATTTGTTCTAGTTGCCGAGCTCCAAGATTGGTCTCCAGTCCCCCATTTTCTTTGGCACTAAAAAGAATATTGAGTAAGTTCTGGATTCTATCTGGTCTGGCAGGACCTCTTGGATTTTTTTCTAGCAACCTTTGTAATTTAAGTGCTGCTTGTTCCATCTGACTGGGTGGATCATCAAGGCATTTCCTTGAGATTGGAGGTGAAAGGGAAAAAGGAAATGTATAGCCTCTTGACAAGATCCTCTGCACCCATGTATCTGTTATTTCTAGCTAGGCTCTCTGGTGCCTCCAAAGGGGGACAATTGGGCCTCCTTTCAGCAGCACTGGAAGAGTCTATCGAAAAAGAATCTCTGTACCCTTGGTTCTGTGGGCCACCTCTACTGCAAGGGTGGCATCTACTGTTGGAATTTCCACCCTCTGCTTCTGGGGAAACCTCCTCCACATGTGCCCTGGAAAGGACCCCGGGACTTTTTGAACCGCATTTTCCCAGCACCTCGTTGATTCCTGGAGAAGGATCTCTGAGGCACAGAAAAACATACACCCACGGCAGAAAGGGACTTTCTATCCTTTTCACACCTGTTTAAACTTTCCTTAACTTTGGGGCCAAACAAAGACGTTCCGTCAAAAAGGAGCACTGATGAACAAAGACTTAAAGGACTCCAAAAAGTCACATAGGCGCATCCACGTGTGCCTCCTTATAGAAACACCGGAACCCGCTGACCTTCAGGCTCCTTTGGCTGCATGCGAAACTAACCTCAGAGTAACTGGAAATTGACTGCAGGGTAGCCTAGTGAAGTGATAAGATGCCTGTACCTAAATCAGAAACAGCTTCTGAAAGAGTAACAGAGTTCCTTAATCAGGTCTCTGTAACCTGATGAAATGCACCAAATAATTCCGAGACCTCAAAGAGAAGGTCGCTGAAGCAAAGACACAATTTGCAAATCTGTCCATCGTTCAAGACTCCTTGTTTGGTGGATGGACAGTGGAACTATCTTCAGATAGTTCCTTCTTAGTGGCCGCCGCCATGACCATGGCATCCACAGGCACACCTTTAGTCCAAAAATGGACTATCTTCTGGTGCTGTCAAAATCATATCTGGCCTCCGTGGGATTGGCTCAGTGGTACCCGGGGCCTTCCTTGTCCGCCAAGACACTAAAATCTAGGAGGTCATCGGTGGGCGGAGTCATCCAGGAGGTAGACAGGGTGGTACCAAATGCTTCCAAGAATACAGACTCCTCAGATGAAAGGTTGCTGGTCTTTCAGCCACCTCTCTGTTTCAGGATTTCAAGGATATCTCCAAACTGGACATCTTCAGGAGGTGACTGCTGGGACCCTTCACCACCATCATAGTCTGTGTATTCTGTGACTGACTCCTTGGAGGAGTCTAAATGCTTCCTCTTTCACATTCTCTTCTTAGGGACCTCCTCAGTGGGATGCTCTGAGGCAGTATCAGAAGAGGTGGGGAACACCCTGCTGGGAAGTCTGGGGTTTCAGTACCAGCTGTCATAGGTTCATAGGTAGGTACTAGGCTATCGGCCCTGGGGCCTATACAAGCCCAGCCAAAAAGGTACCCTTGCTTTTGCCACCCAAGAAAATTATTTTCCTGTGCCACTGTCGAGCAGAGCCACAGAGGTGATCCCCGGGGTGAATTTCCTATTTCCCATCCAATCATCAAGATTTTTCTTGAAGAGTGCTAATGAGGAGCTTTGTTTGATACAGATAGGTAGTTTATTTCAGAGTATGGGAAGTCTCTGGGACAGGAATCTATCCCTGCGGCATGTTCTGTTTATTGTGGTGACAAGGTTTAGGTCCCTAGAGCGTGTAGCTCGGAGGGATTGGAATTTCTTTAAGTGGAGCATGTCCAACAGCTCTGGATTTGACACAGCTTTGTATGTTAGGCAGAGATCACCTCTGAGTAGGCGATATGCGACGGAGTAAAGCTGGAGTTTTTTTGAGACTGCCTGCATAGGGCATCTGTTTGAGGCCGGTAATCCTCTTTATGAGGTATTTCTGTGGCCTTTCCAGTTGTTGCAGATGTCTTGTGAGGTACATACCAAAAGGGGCGTTGTACTCTATAATGGGTCTAATGAGTGATGAGTAGAGGAGAACAATGACCTTTTTTTTCTGGATGAGAAACCTTTTGTGATGAGGTGTGCTACGTAGAAGGATTTCCTGACTACAGTGGCGATGTGATTATCAAAGGCGAGACTACTGTCCACCTATGTCCCAAGGTCTCTTACCACACTTTCGGTGTTAAGTATACTACCGCCTATGTTGTAGTTCATGGGTACAGAGTTTTTACCAAAGGGGATGACAATGCACTTTTTGGCACTGAGCTTGAGGCCATGGCTTTGACACCAGGCATCTGTCTCAGTGAGGCCTGTTTTTAGGATGTCCACATCGTTAGGAGTTTCGATTATGGCTCCTAGTTTGCAGTCATCTGCGAACTTCGTTAGCCAAAGACCTTCTGTGTTAGCCTGTATTTCAGAGAAGTAGACACCAAACAGGAGAGGACCCAGGACTGAACCCTGTGTTACTCCACTTGTCACTGGTCTGAAGTCGGATTTGGAGTCTGCTATTTTCACAGTGTGGGTTCTGTCAGTGAGCCAGTTGGCAACCCATCTTGTAACAAAGGGATTTATACCTAGTTTAGTGTGTTTATCTATAATTCCAGAGTGGGGGATGGTGTCGAAAGCCTTTGCAAGATCTAGATAGGCTGTGTGAACCACCTTACCCTTGCCTACAGCTTTGCTGACTGCTTCAAAGAAGTCTATCATGTTGAGGAGACATGATCTGCCTTTTACAAACCCGAACTGGGTGGGGTCCAGAGTTTGGAGATTACCAATGTCCAAGTTCCATGATGATATGTTCCATGGCCTTGCAGACCAGGCTCGTCAGGCTAATGGGGCGGTAGTTCCTGGGGTCCGTGGTGGCTCCTCCCTTGTGGAGTGGGATACCCGTTGCTGTGTGCCATTCAGCAGGCACAAAGCCTGAGGTGAGGCTATGATTGAACATGGTACTTCGGTGGCGTGCCAGTTTGTTCCGTAGTTCGTGTAGAATGCAGCCTGGGATGTTGTCTTGTCCCATGGATGCTGTGTTCTTGGTTTGGAGAGTGTGGTTTTTACCTGTGCAGTTATGATTACAGGAACTTTGCATTCTTCCGGTATAGAGATGGGCTCTTTAAGGGGCAAGGGGGGTAAAGATAGCAGTGAACCTTTCTGTCAGTATGTTGGCAATATCAGTTGGGTCTGTATATTTACTGCCATTGTGCTGTAACTCAGAGCAGATGTGAGGGTTGCCATTGAGATTCTTGACATAGCAACAGAATGCTTTGTGGTTGTCTTTAGAATCAGTGGTGATTTTGTTTACGTAACCAGCTTTGGAGGACTTTATCAGGGATCGCAGCTTCTTACTCAGGCTGACCAGGGAGCTCCTCCACTCATGGGATTTTATTCTCTTTTGCAACAGTTTCTTCCTTCTGTTGTACAGTTTGTTTACGGCAGGGGACCACCACCAGATTGGCTTCCCTTTTTTGGAGGATAGCATCTTGGTTCTGTTTGGGATAGCACAATCCATGCACTCATGTAAGTGCTTATAAAGTGCAATTGTGTAGGATTCAGTAGTCGTAACTGTATTGTCCATCTGCATGGATGTCATGAAGTTCACCACTTCTGTCTTAAGAAGCATGAAGTTGGCTTTGGAGAAAATTTTTACCACGGTTTCCTTAATGGGGGTGGGGGCAGGATGTGGATATCTAGGGTAATTAGATTATGGTCAGATCGGACCGATGAGACGTTGACTTCAGGTGTGGAACACCGGTCACTCATGTTGGTAATGACTAGATCTAGGATATTGTTCCCCCTAGTGGGGGGTGTGGATAAGTTGATCCAGGGCATTGGAGTTTATGAATTCCAGAAAGTGCTGGGCGAAGGAGTTGGTACACGAGTAGTTTTCCCAGTTAATGGTGGGGTAGTCGAAATCGCCCATTATTAGGGTGTTTGGTTGAACCCTAATATTTTCCAGTACATCAAGAAAAGTGGAGTGGGAGTCCTGGTGCATGGTGGGTGATCTGTAGCAAGCTACAATTTAGATTGAAGTTTTGCCCAGAGTTAGTTGCACTTGGATAACCTCGGCTGCATTATGCTGAGCAACTAGCCTGGAGGTGTGGATATCCTTAATGAATATGGACACACCTCCGACTTTGGTGTTCCGGTCCAGGTTACATGGCTGAAAAGTGTGGTATGAGTTATAGCCTGGTAGTGCAGGGGTGCTCTCTGGCGCCCTGAACCAGGTCTCAGTCACTGCACAGATATCGATGTTCTCCATTTTAAGGAGTGCTTCGAGTGAGTGCATTTTGAGATTTAGACTTCTAGCATTGAGTAGCATCACCCTCAGTTTTTGCTTGCCTGTTCCTGTTACAGTGGTGAATTTGTCTTTAGAACCTTGCCTAAAAAAAAGGCACTATAGGGGTGGCAAGAATTGCAGCCAGTATCCGGAATCCCAGGGGTGACAGGTGCAGGCCATCTCTGGCAAATCATCGTGGTCGGTCGACCATGTCATTCCAGGCAGACAGATACTGGATCCCTTTAGAATGGCACCAGAAGCTTAGCCAGTTGTTGAAGTCAATCATTTTGTCTTTGTACTGCGGCATCATTCTGGGTGATGGCAGATTGCTACTCAGGGCTAGGGTAATACCTGCCTGGGCTACAAGATCGGAGAGCTCTTCCATGTCTCTTTTCATGTAGTCCAGGGAGGTACGTCTCAGGTCGTTCACACCAACATGGACAATGACAGAGTCATATTTGTACTTGTTGTGGCATGACATGAGTGCGTGGGTTATGTGGCAGATCCTGGCAACCGACAGGCAGCTGACAGTAACCTTCTCCTTGTTTAGCCTGGTGAGTGGGACATCAGTGTGCCTGACTATAGAGTCACCTATGACTAGTGTGTTGGGTACATTGTTTTTCCTTACTGGCTGTGGTTGAGTGGCACACTGAGTCTGCAGGCTATGTGTCATTTGGGTTGTGTTGGGGGGTGGAGGTTGCTTGAATTTCTGCTTTGGAGGTCTCGGTTGCTTGAGCAAATTATTACTGACAGCCACCGCAAATGTTTTTGTGTTTTTATGTGTGGATTTTGGTGGTGTAGATTTAGTGAGACTATGTGATGAGTGTGGTGTGGTGTGGTGCAAGTGTTTACCTTCTCCTCTTGACTGTCAAGTTCAGTCTTGATTGGAGAGAGCTTTACCTCCAGTTTGGCTAGACACTGTCCCTGTGGAGAGGATAGATTAGACTCCTAGTGAAGTGATGACATGCCTGCAGACTGAGGATCTAAGGGGAAGGGAACCATTTGTGTCATGGAGGCTGACAAGGCTCTCTCCATGACCTCAAAGGCAGACACCCCCCAAAGAGAGGAAGATGACCCCAGAACCGTAAGAACAAGCCTTCAGACAACAGTCTGTCCTTGCTCCGAGGAGAACTCCCCCAAGGCCGAAGTCAAAGCTGAACTAATGCATGCCAATACCCCAAAGTGTAAAGCTGGCTCTGAAAACTTCAGAGTTGAATGAGACACCCCAGAGCCAAAAGGGCAGAGTCAGCTCAGAGTACTCTGGATCTGAAGAAACCAAAGAGCCGAGACAGAGCTGCTGATCTTAGGATAAAACATTTCTCAGATCCAATGCTGATGGGCCCAGAAGATTTGGATCCAAAAACTCCAAGACCAAGAGGGGAATTGGAGGAGTAACTTGCATAGGGGGTGTGTAGTGGAAGGTCGGATCTCCTGACCTAGAAAGGTAGAAGCCGATACAACACTTGACATGCTCTGCGCAAAGAGAATGTTTCTCACTAACCTCTTCATGTCTTCTTCAGTAAGGCTCCTGGAATAGAGTGGAAACTAGTGAAGGAGACTTTGGTCTCTCTAGAAAAGGAGAAGGGACCCTAGAGGGAAGTAGGTCTACTGGAAGAGAATATCTGGTTCTTAGAAGACAATGAATGTCAGGTGTTGAATCCGATGGTTTCAGAGTCAGATCCAAGGCACTCTAATCTGAGATTCAAGGAACCTCTCTCCTTTAGTTTTGGATCAGAGGCTGAACTCCGGATCAAAGGACAATCTTATTTCGTTTAGGATCTGAGGTAGTTGACAGATCAGAAGGTCTTTTCTTGGATTTTTACAAATCTATACTTGAGGAGGAAGAAGCTTCACATAATGCCTCACTAAAGAAAGAAGGAAGTAACCCCTTGAGAATCGATCTGCTTTTACGTTCAACCAGAGCTCTTGAGTTGAAAGCATGACATATCGCACAGTTTTCCTGCAGGTGGAGTAGACCCAAACAATACATAACACAGCGTGTGGGCATCAGAAAAAGGAATTTTATGTCCACATTTTTCACAATTTTTTTAAACCCAATCAGGCTTTTGTCCTTATCCACCATAATAAAAAAATTAGGCAACAGTTTGCCAAAAGAAACAATATTAAACAATTTCAAACACAAAGAAGTTTTTTTTTTTTTTTTAAAGGGAATACTGGCAAGGAAGGAATACAAACAATGGTATTAGAGAACTACAGAAATGTAGAGGATAGAGGAAAGTATACAAAAGATAGTATACAGAGGAGTACAACTGTACAAAAAAGGGAAAGAGCCTAATACACGAAAATGAAGATTTAGAAGGATTTAGAAATATAAATATTTAGCTATAAAAGTAGGAATGAAAAAATATTACTTTTGAGAAAAATAACACTTATCGCTCAAGAGAAGCTGGCACCACATCTTTCACTTTCAAGCTACAAACTAGATCTGAGGTAAATGGGGTTGGTGCATTATGGGTAAAGGAGTAGCACGGGAGTTTTCTGGTTGACATGAGCTTTTGCAATGGCCAAGATGGATCCAAGGGATTGGATACAAACCCCATAAGTTGAGGGCAGAATGAAAACTGACAACATCAGATACAAAATTAAGGTCCCAAGGAAGAGGGGCCTGAGATGCAGGATGCCTTTAAGAAACTGTTTGACCTCAAAGCAAGAAGCCGAAGAAGGATTCAAGGGCAGACAGGCAGAAAGAGCTGATAAATGGGCCTTTACCAAAGAATAAGCCAAGTCAAACTGAAGCAACTCACACAGAGGACAGAACCAGAGGGACCCCTATTGAAAAAGGATCCTGGTTATGACCAGGACCCCATACAGCAAATCTCTTCCATTTGGACAAATATGATTTTCTGGTTACAGGTTTTCTTGCCTTCTGTAAAACCCTGAGCAAGTCATCAGAAAAGAGGTGCCTAAAAGGGATCAAAACCCTACCACTCTCAGTACCAGCTGGAGAATGGACAAGGGAGGATGGATGAGTGACCCTTGTCCTGTGTGAAGAGGTCCAACCGATGAGGTAATTTGTGATCACTGCCCTTGGCCAGATGCATTAAGAGGGGGAACCAGTGCTGTCTAGGCCAAAAGGTAGTCACTAACAAGATTTTTAGGGAGTCCAGCTGAATCTTCCACAGGACTCTTGGAAGTAGAGGAATATGAAAGACGGCATAGAGAAACAACCCCTTCCAAGGAAAAGAAAGGGCATCCATTTTCCAAGCCAGATGGCATGGTACTCTGGGAACAGAAAAGAGGTAAATGTCTGCTCAGAGGGGAGGCAGAAAGATCTACCCAAGGAAAACCCCACTGATGAACTATGTCCAGAAATACATCTCTTTGAAGTATCCATTCGTAAGCCTGTGTTTTGGTCCTCCTCATAATGTCCATCACTAGACTGTGCTTTGAATATACACTGCCTGAAGAGTTATCTGATAACTGAGAGCAAGATCCCAGGACTGAAGAGCCAACCTGCAGAAAAGGCAAGACTTTGTGCCCCCCCCCCCTCATTTGTTGACATATCACATCACTGTGGTGTTGTCCATGTAAACCTTCAAAGAGCCTGGTCAGACAATGGTGTGAAAAGCCTGAAGGGCCAGAATCAGAGATCTTATCTCTTTGATTTTGATATGGTCCAAGACCTTGAACTTCAAACAACCACATGAAGCTTCCCCCCACCCCATGTCTGAAGCATCAGTGAATAGTTTCCAAGAAGGAACCAGAGGTTTAAAGGGTAGGCCTGGATTGAGGGAAAGTTGCTGAATCTACCACTCAAATTCAAACTTTAGACTAGGAAGGACAGGCACAATGAAATCCAGAGGATGGCAATACTGAATACAAACTGAATTGAGGTACCATTTAAGCTTCCGCATGTGCAGTCTGGCAAAAGAGCGCATGACAATAAAAGAGGCCATGAATCCTTGGAATCAAAGAACGTCTGTGGCTAGTATAGCAGGCAGAGGAAGAAGAGACTGAAAGAAAGCTGTCAAGGACAGGACTTTTGGAAGTGGATGAGAAGACATTTGCACGGTCTAAATACTGCAATCCAAATACACAGTCCTCAGAGGCCGTCAGAACACACTTTTGAAAGTTGAATGCGAACCCAGACTTTGGAGGAGAGATATAGTGTACTCCAGGTCCTCTAACAGGCAACTTAGAGGTGGCATCTGAGGCAGCAGGTTGTCTAGAAAAGGAAAGATCTGAACGCTTTGGAGTCTGCAAAAAGGCAATCACATGAGCTAAGCATTTTATGAACACCCTTGGAGCAGTAGAAAGGCCAAATGGCAAAGCAGAGAACTAAAAATGACAGGAACAGTGAAACACAAACTTCCTAAAGAGAGGGTGAATAAGAATATAAAGATAAGGATCCTTCATATCCAAGGGCACCAGGAAAGTCTGGTGTAGAACAAGAGAAAACAGGGCTTAAACAGTAAGCATCCAAAAAGAATGAAACTTGAGAAAGGTGTTGAACAGAGATCCAGAACAGGTCTCAAACTGCCCTCCTTTTGAGGGATGAGGGATCAGGGACATCCTGGAGTCAAATCCTTTTCCTATCTGTGAAGGAGGGACAAGTTGAATAGTTCCGTGCTCCAACAAGGACCTCTGAGAAATGAGGAAGTTGTTTCACACGAGGTTGAGGAATCCCTGAAAAAGCAGGGAGAGACTTCCACACCATGAAGTAACCATGGCGGATGACGGATAGAACCCAAGAATCTTAGGTGATGATATGCCAGTTTGGAAGACAGGAGAGCCAAAAGGACAAGGGAACCTGGCCAAGGGATAGAGGGGGCAAGAAGTCAAAGAGAAGCAGGCTTGTCAGACAAAGAAGGCTTCTGAGCCACAGAAGCCTGAGAAGACTTAGCAGGAGAAGCTCACTTACCACCATTCCTGCCTTTGGTGGCCTGAAGAGGCTGTCTACGAACAAAAGCAGCCCTATTAAGATAGTTCCTCTGAAACTTGGTAGGGGATACAAAAATAGGTTTTAAGATGTGCAAAGCTTTACCCTTTTCCTTAACAGATTTAAACATATCGGCAGCAGTTCCAAAGACATTTTTATTATCTAAAGGAGCATTCAGCAACTTGGTCTTAATTTCTTCAGGTAAAGACAGCAAATGAAGCCAAGAATAACACCAAGTCAGACCCAAATGCAGCAGTTCTGGAAGATGCATCAGCAGTATCATAGCTACACTTGACAGAGTGACAAGCCACCTGAGAGATAGAACCTAAAATAGATACAGCAGAAAATTTTGCTTCAGAATCTGACAAGCCTGGGCAATCAAAGCCAGAGCACATCTGGTCATGTGGGTCTGATAATGGCCCAAAAGGCCAAGTGGAAGCAGTACAAAACTTTTTACCAATTCTCTCCATTACCTTAATATCCTTATCTGAAGGCAGAAGCTTGGAAGAGGGCAAAGGTTTAGAAGACTTGTCAGAGGAGACTAATGCCACAGCAGGGTCAGCAGAAGGACACAAATAAGAATGGACAATCCTTAGGAACCTTATAGAACTTGTCAGGTTTCTTTGAAGCACGAGGTTGAGAAGCAGGAGACTTAGAGGTAGCTATAATGGTGTCCAACAAAGCAGCCAATACAAAAGGCATTGCAGAAGCTGATTATAAAAGCTTTTCTGGATATCAGACACTTAAGAGTCCCACTTAAAGTATTCCATCATTCTAGCTATAGTGTCTCCAAAAGACGATCCCACAAAAGGAGTCTCAGGACTCGCACAGTCTTCTTCATCAGGACCATAAACACAGTCTTCTTCATCAGGACCATAAGCCAAAGACAAAGGCATCTGGAAGGATTAGGTCAGAGAGTTATCACCAGACTTTAAAGCCCCATGTGAGGAATCAGGTTTCTAGTCTGTTGGGGAGGAGATGTCCAAGGGGGAGTAAGCACAGAAACCCCTTGGGGAGATTTCAAGGCCATTAAAGCATTAAACAGGCATCAAGTATACTCCTGCCATTTCCTTTGAGGATCCCTGGGATGTACATAAGTATGCTTAGTATTCTGCTTTTCCTTAGTAGTGAAGTCAGCCGTAGCAAACACCAGAGGTTCCAAACCTTGAGATTCAGTAAGAATACGCAGAATCTCTTCCTTTATCAAAATTCACAGAATCCCTCTAGAACCCTCAGAGATTATCAGATGTGGCTCCCCTCAACTTCTGAAGCAGACACCTGCAAAGTTTCAGAGAACATGTGAAAAGGAAGGATCCATGCCAGCTTCCAATGGGGTTGAAGCAAAGGAATCTAACGGACCATGGGATGGCCTACAAAGCTTTCACCTGATTCGAGAGACATCTGGTGGAGGCTGGGCAGCCAAAGAATCTGGCTGAGATTTCTTAGTGGTCTTCTTGCTTAACAGGACCTTGGGGTTAGAAGATTCCGCCATGCTACTTTGGGCTAACAGTTTAAGTCTCTGGTTCTCAAGACAAAGGGTCAAGAAAGGCAACTGACTTCTAAGAGTCTTAGGCACAAACATTTTGCAAATGCTACAGGATGTACAGTCGTGGGAAGCACCCAAAAAAAAAAAAAAAACTGCTTGTGATGATCCTTATGGAGAATCTGCCTCCCACACTAACATCTTCCCATCTTGAATGACGAACTCTAGACAACCAAAAATGAACAAGACCAAAGAAAAGAGACCCCAACAGGATACTATCTAATGGCTAGGTACTCAGCATAGCAAAAGGGCTTTCTGACTGATGAGCAATGATGACATTCATACTAGAGGCAAAGTAGTTCTAGGTAACTGCATCTGTACATCACTTTTATGCCCTACATATGTGCACCATATGTCACATGTAGCATACATGTGACATATGGTGCTTGCAAGATTTAAAGCCTTTGTTATACTGGGTCAGACGTTCGGCTATCCTTGGCAGGAGATCCCTGCAGTGAAGAATACTGCAGCAGTGATCTAGGACATCATACATTATTTTAAATGAAAACAAACCATATTAAAATGTTTCCAGTTACATATATTAAAAATCATATACTTTTATACTATTGTCAGTCTAGCATTACAAATTACACAATTCCTCCTTTCCCTTAAACCTCTCTCTGACTCCTGAACATTATTCTGCATGTACTGTTCCCACAAATTCCATTTCTATGCAATTTGCTCCTTCCCTTTTCTAAAGATCCCACTTCCAAATTCTTTTATCTATTACAATATCCAACACTTTCAAATACAGTTGGTTTAGACTTTGATTTCCATTCTCCAGTAATTGCATTTTTTGGCAGCCACTAGAAATAAACTTGATAAGGCCCTACCCATGCCTAGGCAATTCAGATCCTGTGTCCTAGCACAAAAAAAAATAATTTTATTTATTTATTTACATTTGTTGACCGGGCTAGTCTAGCTGGATACATGTCCATTTTCAGTAGAGGCCCGGGGAGAAAAGCTCCAAGTAAAGACAGAAAAACATTATTATACAATATTAATATAAAAAAGCTATTATCAAGTACAGACAATAACAGTATTGGAATATTTGTGAAAGAGAAAACGAAAAATATTGTGTTCTGAGGTATTAGAAGGGAATGAACTAAGAACAAATACAGTAGAATAAACAATATTTGACAAAGAAAAAACACAGAGTAATATATTTTAAAAAAGTTATAATAATTTTTTTTTTTTTTAGTACAGGTAGGAAGCATAGTACAGCAAAAAGGACATTGAAAATTTTGAGCAATATAGTACACTGGAGAAGTGAAGTAAAAGGGAGAGCAGGAATGAGTAAAGTGGAAAATCAGTCAGGGTTCGTGCAGGGGCAAAGCCAGTGAGTTTTAAAATGTTCTTTGAGATGCTTTTTAAAAAGATGTGTGGAAGAGAGAGTAGAAAGTTCTCTTGGAAGCTGGTTCCAGGCTTTACCCACTGTGTCAGTGAAAAGTGAGTCCCCAGCTTTGTTTTTAGATTTAATAGTGGAGACTAGAAGCTTATTGGCTGAGCGAAGAGTTGGAAGGTTTTTGTAAGGGGTAGTCAGATTAGTGAGGAATGGGGTATTATTAGGGTGGTAAAGTATATTTTGGGTTATAGTAAGTTGATGACAGAGTAGTTGGTGCTGCAGTTCTAACCATCCCAATTGTTTGAGGTTGAGACAGTGGTGGGTTCTAAAAGGGTTGCCAGTAGCAAATCTGGCTATGTTATTATAGCTAGTGGCAAGTTTGTTAAGGTTATTTTTAGAAAGGTTAGTATAAATGGCAGAAAGGGCAGAGATCAGATGAGTCTGGGCTATAGTGGTTCTGGCTGTTGGTGTAAGGAAGGGTTTGATTCTATACAGAATCAATGTCTTTCTTGGAAGATCTCCTTAGTTGTATCAATTTGCTCACCCAGTACTTCTAACAGAGTACTATGCAGGGAATTTCTGAAATCTGCCAACTCAAATTCGCAAAAAAAGAAGTTATGTACCTACCATAACGTTCCATGTTAGTTGTCTTCATCTCGCCTTCCTTCTTGCTGTTTGGGTTCGGAGCTGATCCTCGGCTCTGACTCAGCCATGTTTTATAGCTCGAGAGCCGTTTACTGGCTCGAGGCTACCCCTTATACCAGAATGCCCAGCGTCAGCTACCCAGATCTCATTTGTCATAGCGCACACTAGACATTAGTAGAGTAACCAGTTACTAAAAACTGGTTGTCCAATACACCTAAACAAGGAAAGAGTTATAGATTTACCTGGCATGTGAAGTAATAAAAGATGCTCAGACAGTGAAAACAAAAGGGAGCTCCTCCTCCAGGAAGGGGGAAGGAGGGAGGGATGCAAGAAGGAAGGCGAGATGAAGACAACTAACATGGAATGTTATGGTAGGTACATAACTTCTTTATGTTAAGTTGTCTATCACGCCTTTGTTCTTGCTGTTTGGGACAGCGTCCCTAGCACCTAAAATCCTGGGGGGCTCATTGGAACAAACTCTTCAGAACAGTAGAACCAAAGGAAGCTCTGCTCCGGGAGACCATATCTACCTCGTAATGAGAGATAAAAGTGTGGGGGTTTGCCCAAGTGGCAGCTGAACAGATTGAGTCTATGGGCAACCTAGACTGAAATGCTACAGAGGTGGCTAATGCTCTAGTGGAATGACCTTTTGATTTAGCTGGTAGCTCTTTATTTCGTAATTGATAAATTAAGGCAATAGTATCGGATAACCATCTGGATAAGGTCACTTTAAAAACTGGGAGACCTTGTTTGTTGAAGGCATAAGAAAGAAATAACTGGTCTGACTTTCTTAGTTCCTTAGTTCTATGGAGGTAAAAACGCAATTGTCTGCGTAAATCCAATTGGTGTAGCTTGTATTCTGCCTTGTTGCTGTGATTTTTAAAGAAAACTGGGAGATCTATGGATTGATTTAAATTGTTCTCTGAGCAGACTTTAGGAATAAAGAATGGATTGGTCCTCAGAGAAACTCTGTCCTTGTGAAACACCAGGTACGGAGGACGAACACATTGTGCTTGAAGTTCTGAGGAATGTCTAGCTGAAGTGATATCAACCAGAAAAAGTGTCTTCCAAGAAAGAAATTTTAAAGCACATGATGTTGCCGGTTCAAAGGGAAGCAAAATTAAGGAGGCTAAAACTAAATTGAGATCCCAAGATGGGGGAGGATCTCTAACTGGGGGTCTAAGAAGAGATGTTCCTTTCATAAAGGCTTTGCAGAGCTTATGAGACATTATGCTAGAATTAAACACACCAATATGAAAATTAGAAATGGCAGCTAGTTGTACTCTAATGGTAGAGGAAGCCGCACCAGACTGAAAAAGCTGCGTTAGAAATTCAAGAATTTCATGGATTGGGGCTGAGAAAGGATCCAAATTTCTAGATTATGCCCAGTAAGAAAACCGTTTCCATTTACTAGCATACATTTTCTTCATAATAGACTTATGTGAGGAAACAATACCATCACAGACCACTCGGAAAATGTTGGAAAGCCTGGCTAAGGTTGGAAGTGGAGTAACCAAGCTGTGAGCTGGAGAGTTTGAAGGGAGTGGTGCAACCCGCCTGATTGGTGAATCAGCAGATCTGGAACAGGGTCCAGAATCCATGGTTGCTCCAGAAGGTGGAGGTCTAGGAACGGGAACCATATTTGTCAAGGCCAATATGGGGCAATGAGGATCATTTTGCAACCAAACGATTTTGCTTTCTGTACAAGTCTTGGAATTAGGGGAAAAGCATAAAGAAGTCCCTGAGGCCAATCGTGGACTAGAGCATCTCTGGGTATATGACCTGGAAGAGGAAGTCGGGAGAAGTAGCTGCTGCATTTGTTGTTGAGAGGAGTGGCAAATAGGTCGCAGCAAGGGTGTCCCCATTTGCGGAAGATAAGATCCACAACTTCCTGATTCAGAGACCACTCGTGAGGCATGAGGATAGCTCTGCTGAGCCTGTCCACTATAATGTTGGATTTCCCAGGGATGTGCATTGCTATCAGAAAACGTTGGGAGGAAATCGCCCGTTGCCACAGTTTGAGTGCTTCTCGACATGGGGGTAAGATCTGGTCCCGCTCTGTTTGTTGATGTACCACACCACTGACATGTTGTCCATTTGGATTGCAGTGGTCCCGAAAGGAAGAGAGTCTCGAAGGGCTTGCAATGCTAGGAGAACCGCTCTCATTTCTAGGACATTGATATGCAGACAATACTCGTGAGGTTGCCAAGTGCCTTGGACTGCCCTGCCTAGATAATGCCCCCCCACCCTATCAGGGAGGCGTCCATGGTCACTGTGGCTACCAGAGAGGGCTGTATGAAGTGTCTGCCCTGAAATACTAGTGGGGAGACCATCCACCAAGAAAGGTGCCTTTTGCATGTTTCTGTGATCAGGATCATGTGAGACATGGGTAGTTCCTGGAAAGACTGCTGCATGAAAAGAAGCCACTGAAAGATTCTCATGTGGAAACGAGCTAATGGGACAAGAAGAATTGCAGCTGCCATGGAGCCTAGGGCTTGGAGGACATGTCTGACCTGAACCCTTTTGCTCTGCATTAGAATTAACACTTGTTGACAAATAGTGGAAACTCTTTCCTGTGGTAATCTTGCAAACATTTCTTTTGTGTTTAATTCTGCTCCCATGTACGTGATAGACTGACAGGGCAACAAGGCAGATTTTTCGAAACTTACTGTAATGCCTAGCTGAGTGCATGATGTGACTGTATAATCCCGTGCCTCTAAGAGTTGATGCCTGGTGGTAGCAATCAGGAGCCAGTCATCTAGATAGGGAACACCTGGAATCCTTGACGCCTCAGGTGAGCCATGACTACTGCTATACACTTGGTGAACACCCTGGGGGCTGAGGTGAAACCAAAGGGCAGAGCTCTGAACTGGTAATGACTGGCCCCCACCCGGAAACGAAGAAATCTCCTGGAGCATCTGACCATCTTGATATGGTAGTACGTGTCCTGAAGATCTATGGAGCACATCCAATTGTCCTGACCTAGAAAAGGGAAAATAGACTGCAGTGTCACCATCCGGAACTTTTCTTTTTGTACAGATTTGTTCAATCTGCTGAGATCCAGTATTGGTCTCTAATCCCCTGTCCTTTTTTGGTACTAAAAAGAATCTTGAGTAAGTTCCGGATCCTAGTTGGTCTGCGGGGACTTCTTGAATGGCTCTTTTTTTCTTGCAGTCTTGAAACTTCTGTGACTGCTTGATCCCTTACATTCGGTGGGACAACTGGGATGGGCTTTTTTATTTCTATGGGGGATTGATGGAAGGGAATTTTGTAACCTCCGGATATGATGGATAGTACCCATCTGTCTCTTGTTATATTTTGCCAGGCTTTTGGGTACAGAGAAAGTCTTCCCCCGACTGCCTCCAGAGGTGAGCAGTCGGGCAACCCTTCAGGGATGCTGGAAGGGTTTGGCAGAGAAAATTTCTCTGTCACCCTGGTTTTGCGGTCCCCCTCTGCCACGAGGGTGGTGTCTGTTATTGTTGTTTCCCCCTCTGCCTCTGGGGGAAAAAAATCACCACGTGTGTCAGACAAGGGTCCCTGGGATTTTTCGGAACCAAAGAGAAAAAAAGAGCCATCAAAGGGAGTATTGGTGAAGGATGCTCAAAAGGGTTCTGCAAACTGACACAGCCGCATCCAAGAATGTCTCCTGAGAGACACACCTGTACCTGCGGCTCTGCTTGCTCCATCGGCTGCACAGGAAATCAGCCTCATGGAGGACTTAACTATGGAATTAAGAGTCGCAACCTGAGAAGCTACTTTGGCTGGTGCTCCCTCAGCTGTAGGATCTTGAAGGGTATCTCCAAGCTCTTTCAGGAGATCCCTTTGAAGACGTGTAAAATGGCATAGATAATTCAGGGACCTCATAGAAAAGGTCGCTGAAGCAAACATTCGCTTCCCATATCTGTCCATCGTCAGAGACTTTCTGTTCGCAGGATGAACAGAAGAAGAGGTCTCTGCTAACTCTTTCTTAGTGGCTGCTGCTACCACCATGGCATCAACGGGCACACTGTTTGAGAGGAATTGCTTGTCCTGAGGGGCTGTAATAAATTTATTTGGTCTTCTCGGAGTAGGTTCCACAGAATCTGGAGCTGACCAAGCCCTTCGAGCCACTACAGACATGAGTGGATCGAAAGGAGGAGATACCCGGGAGGTGGAAGGTTGAGAACCAAATGCGTCCAGGTATACAGACTCGTCCTCAGTAGGGGCTAGGGAAGTCCAGTCCCTCCTCTGCCTAAGCATTTCAACGATGTCCAAAAAAGAAACATCTTCAGAGGGAGACCTTGGGGACCCTTCCGATTCATCCATGTCTGTATCTGAAGTGACACACTCAGGGGAGTCTATGTGTTTCCTCTTGCACTTCTTCTTCCGGGGAGGCTCCTCAGAGTGATCAGGGGAGGCTTCAGAAGAAGAGGGATCACCCAATGGGGTGTCCTGGGCATAGGTTCCCTACGCTTGGGGTCTGGAGGAAGCGTAGAGATTGGCACAGACACCACGAGGGGAGGAGCCGATGGAGCTGGCAGTAGAGCTGTCTCGGAGGACAGCACACTCCGCATGACCTCGAAGGCGTCCCGACCTCTAGGCAGAGAAAGCTCCGGCTCTGAAGGAACAGGAGTCTCTCCACATTGAGGGTGACCACTCCAAGGCCGATGTTGGAGCCAAGCTCACCTGCGCCGAAGCACGGAGGGGGAGAAAGTACAGTTGTGTACACTTACCATAAATGTAGATGTTCGAGTGTATTCACTGTTGCAGTTATTACATTTGGGTAATCTGCTGGCAGGTTGCCCTCAGTCAGCCTGAATTGCAAAGTCTTGGGTCCTGCGCTGGTTGCTGTCTTCTCTTCCATGACGTCAGGTCATTAGGGGTATAAAACATGCAGCCGATGCCATTTTCTTTAGTTTTTCTTGCCCCCGATGTCAGGTGCCCCCAAAAAGTTAGCAATATTTCATATATATATATATATATATATATATATATATATATATATATATATACACACATACATATATATATATAGATATATATATATATATATATATACACACACACACACACACACACACACACACATATATTATATATATATATATATATATATATATATATATATATATATATATATATATATATATATATATGCATCAATATAAACTTTACCTTCATCTACAAGCAAATACACCACATAGGTTGTAGAAGATAGTGAAGGAAAGATAAACTTCACAATGACAGGGGGATGGCGGGAGGGTAACCTGGACTGCAACAGTGAATACACTCGAACATCTACATTTATGGTAAGTGTACACAACTGTACTATGTTCTTTGTGTTTCACTGTTGCAGTCATTACATTTGGGTAGAATCCCAGAGCTATGGTTGGGAGGCTGGAGTTAAACAGCATTAGGTGCGGCTATAAGGCCCTGCAGCACTGCAGTGGCAAAGCCTGCCCTGGACTTGAGTAGAGAGGCAAATGGTAATGCTTTGTAAAGGTGTGAACAGAACTCCAAGTAGCAGCCTCTAGAATGTCTTTGGTTGGTACTCGTCTGAGAAAGGCTGCTGAAGTAGCTGTAGTTCTGGTGGAATGAGACCTAATGCCCTTGGGCACAGGTTTACCATGGTTTAAGTAGCAGAAACGGATGCAGTGGCTTATCCACTTTGAAATTGTCTGCTTTGAAATAGCCTTTCCTTCTGATCCCGCAGCATATGACACTAGTAATTGCTCAGTTTTTCTTAGAGCTGTAGTCCTGCCCAAGTAGAATCTTAGCGGTCTGTGAATGTCCAAGGAATGCAGAATTATCTCCCCTTTGTTCTGCGGATTTGGATAAAAATTTGGCAGATGAATTGTTTGGTTAGGAGACACACTGGAAACCACCTTAGGCATAAAAGTAGGATTTGTCCTCAGAGACACCCTGTCCGGATGAAATATGATAAAAGGCTCTACAGCCATGGGGGCCTGTAGCTCTGAAACTCTTCACGCTAAAGTAATTGCTAGTAGCAGAGCAGTCTTCCATAAGAACTTTATATCAGCGGTAGCAGCTTGTTCAAATGGAGGCAGGGTGAGTTTTCCCAACACATAACTGAGGTCCCATGCAGGTAATAGTGGTCTTCTAGGGGGCCTTAACTTTTGGCTCCTCTAAGATACTGCTTTCATAAAGGATGAGAAAAGATTGGTGGCTCTGTGTTGTAATGAACCGAAATGGCAGAGGCATGGATTTTGATTGATGAGAAAGATAGGCCTTTGTCAAGCATCTCAGTATTGTAATATCTGAGGAATATTTGGTTCTGCTGTATCAGTTCCTTGTGCCTGATTCCAAGCACAGAATCTCTTCCATTTGTCAGCATAAGATTTTCTAGTACGAGGCCTTCTGGCTTCCAAAATGACATCCATCACAGCTTAACTGAGAGGTGTTGTTTGTATGATTACCTGATTAGCCATGCTGCCAGGTTTAGAGTCTGCAGTTGATTGTGCAGGATCTGATTGTTTTGTTGGGACAGTAGTTGCGTTGTTTGAGGCAAGGTCCAAGCTGAGTATTGAGACAAGTTCCTTAGGATTGGGTACCGGTATTGGCGGGGCCAGTCCGGGGCAATTAATATCATTTTTGGCTTCTCTTGTCTGACTTTTAGGAGGACCTTGGGTAGAAGAGGCAGAGGAGGAAAGTAGTAAACTGATAGGTTTTTCCAACTGAAGGATAGGGCGTCCACTTTCCATGCTTGTCTGTGATAAGTCCTTGTGCAGAATCTTTTCAGTTGATAAGTTTGAGGAGAGGCAAATAGATCTATGTCTTGGCTCCCCCATTTCTCTGTTATGCTGAAGACTTGTGGATTTAGTTTCAACTCGTGAGGATCCATAAGGTTTCTGCTTAAATCGTCTGCCAGAGTGTTTTGTTTTCCTGGCAGGAATAGAGCTTGAAGATGTTTAGTTGGTCAAAGCTGTGTCCCACAGTGCCATGGCTAATCTGCAAAGGGGTATGAGTGTGTGCCCCCTTGTTTGTTTATATATCACAGGACTGTGGTGTTGTCCGTCTTTATCAGTAGTTGTCCTGGATTAAGTAAGTCCTTGAAGGCTGTTAGGGCATTTTGAACAGCTAGCATCTCTTTCTAGTTGATATGTAGATGTATTTGTTTGGGCACCCATATGCCCTGAATGAATATTCCTGCCATGTGGGCCCCCCAGGCATAATCTGATGAGTCTGTTGTTAAGGTTTGTCTGGCAGGGGGTAGAGTGAAGGGCCGTCCCAAGTTTTGGTGACAGGCCTTTGCCCACCATAGGAACTCCTGTTGCAGGCAGGGAATGAGAGGAATCATTGTTTCCAGACTGTGTGAATGTTGATTCCATAAACTTTTTAGGTACCACTGAAGTTTCCTCATATGCAGTCTTGCATATGGAATTAGTAGGATGCAGGATGCCATGAAGACCAGAGCCTGTAGAATTTGTCTTGCAGAAGACTGGGTTTTTGTTGCCATCAGTTTGAAGTAAGTAGTCAGTTGCCTTTGTTTGTCTGGCGTAAGGTAAGCCATCTGGGCAGTTGTATTCAAGATTGCACCCAGGAATGTTATCTTTTGAGTGGGTACCAGATGTGATTTCTTTTCGTTTATAGTATACCCTAGGCTTGTTAGAAGCCTTTTCAAAAATGCCAGGTGTCAAAGAAGCGCGTCCTTGTTCTCTGCTTGAATGAGACAGTTGTCCAAGTAAGGATATATTTGTGTACTTCTTTGTCTGCAAAATGCAATTACTGGTGCCAGGCACTTTGTAAAGACGCTGGGTGCAGTAGATAAGCCAAAGGGCAGTGCAGAGAATTGGTAATGCATTAAGCCAGCCTTGAATCTGAGGTATCCTCTGCACGATTGTCTTATTAGGACATGCAGGTATGCCTCTTTTAGGTCAAATGTCACCAGCCAAGCATTCTTGCCCAGCATGGGCAGAAGCTGCTGTAAAGTCAGCATTTTGAATTTTGGAATGTCCAAGTATGTGTTAAAAATTGATAAATCCAGTATTGGCCTCCAGGCCTTGTCCTTTCTGGGCACCAAGAACAGTCTTGAGTAAAAACCTTGTCCTTTTTCCTGTTCTGGTACTGGTTGAATGGTCCCCATATCCATGAGGCACAACACAAACCAAAAGACAGCTGGTTCACCCAGGCTAACACTGTGCTGAAAAGCAAATAAACCGTCTGTGAAATCCAGTAATAAATGTTTTGTTAAAATCCAGAATTTAATGAAAAGAATAAAATAAAACAAAATACGAACAAAAATAATAAAAATGAAGTCCCTTGTCTAACGATAAGTGCTTTCAAATAGTTCTTCTTCAGATCGTATAATCAAATGGGACATTCATCTGTATATATAAGCCAGTCAGATTTATTCACCCAATGAGAATATCAACACCAAGGTTCCAGCCAATCCATGTTTGGATTTCTAGATCTGATTTGCATAAACCGGGTTAACAATCCCATTTTCTAAATGGATGCCTCACACAGCTTGCTAATGTTCAGTACTAATGAAATATGCAAAGTAGGTGATGTTAGTAACCAATAGCACTTCCAAAAGAAGTAACAGATGAAGCAGCTAGCTTTCATGCATACTTAGAAGCATGCCTCACACTAATGTACTGGAGTCAGAAAATGCAAAATAGGTGAACTATATAGCCAATAGTGGCTTCCAAAAAACAGCAAAAGGCAGATCTACTAGCCTTCATGTATTCTTATTGAAAAACTTGTCAAATAATCCCAAAAGCAGTTCTTTACATATTTCTAATATTCAATAAAGAAAAAAATGGCAGGAACAATAAATGGATGATCTAAGTAGCCAATGGTGGCTTCCAAGGAGCGGCAAGAAACAAATCTGCTGACTTTCATAAATTCCTATTATGAAACTTCTTTTCTTTAATCTAATTAACCCAAAATAAGTTTTTCACATATCTCTGATGTCCAGTGATGAGGATGACAAAAAAATAATATATATAGTAGTATGCATCACTATCAATAACAAATAGGCGATGTCATTACTAAATTTCATTTCTCAAGACAGGAATATAGCAGGGCAATTACTAAATGACAATAAATGTCAAGGCTCCATGTCTTGCATGGCCCCATTTGTACCTCGATAAATTCACCTGAGGACTGCCTGTAAGTTTTTCCTGAGAAGGGTATAGGTATGTTATTTCACTCTAGCAATGTATGCAAATTTCAGACTTCATTTCATCCATCCAAAGTCAGTATATATAAGTTTCTGACTTCATCCCATCCATTCAAGATCAATAGGGAACTTTTACTAGAGTTCCACCATCTCTGTTCAAATGTTTATCATATTGTCCAGTTTTGTATTGATGAAACCAGAGTAGGAAAGACATGGGCATAAATAGCATATGTCGACAGCATCAAATCTTCTAATCTTGACACTAACAATCGAACTTAATCAAACTTCTGTAAGGATATAAATGCTCTTGTAAAACAAAATAATAAGTATGTTATTTCACTATAGCAATGTATGCAAATTTCAGACTTCATTCCATCCATCCAAGATCAATATGTATAAATTTCTGACTTCATCCCATCCATTCAAGATCAATAGGAAATTTTACTAAGATTCCACCATGTCTCTTCAGATATTTATCATTCATCACTTATGATCTCGTTAGCTCATGGTCGATCTGCATCTCTTCAAGACAGGTTTCAACGGTATAACACTATTCAACCCCGGATGTTGATCAGCTCTAAGGTTTATTATCCATTTGGTTTCCCTAAGTTCAGTTATGTTCTCAATATCCCCTTTTTTTGGGCCAATATGTATGATCTCTATAGCTTTATATGAAAACAAGTGATCTTTATGCTGACCGACATGATTAGCTAGGACATTTTGAACATCTTGGTTCACAATGTCTCTTTGATGCCTCTGTATGCGTTTCTTAAGCATTTGGTTAGTTTTGCCTACATAAAATGACTGGCATGACCTACATGTAGGTCCAAAACTGCCTCCTGCACGAACGGCTGGTGCATGGCTCAAAAAACCAAACCAAAGTTAAAAAAGAAAAGCCAGCACTAAACTCCTGGAATCAGGCAATCTTCATTTAATGTCCAAATTCAAGACAGCAACATAACATAACCGTACACCAACATGGTTGTACCGGTTTCTGTAAATCCTTCATCAGCAACCAAACATGATGTACAAAATAAAGACAAAAACTAACTTCCTGTCTTGCAACTTATATAATCTTCATATAGGAAGCATGGAGCGCCCCCCTGGTGCATCAATAAAATAGTGCACTAGTTCAAAAATACATGAAATGTGTTACAAATGAACCCAGCTGTCCCAATTATATAAATGAGTATATAAAGCCAAATATAACAACAAAAATATAACAACAACTATATGAATTGGATGCCTCAAAAATGATCATTCAAGCCAGGGGAAAATAGAGCCCCTAGTTTGATGATCCACATTTTCTCTTTATAAGTGAGCTAATCATGTAGAACATGGGATTGTACAGGTCTGTCTCCTTGATGTGATCAATGACCATAAAACAAAAATTGCCCGTAGGGTGCTTAGAAATGTGTTTATATAATGAACTCGACCCCTTTTTGTTTTTAATATCACTAAGATGTTCCCCTATCCTAACTTTAAAAGGACGGGAAGATTGTCCAACATAGAAAGCTCGACAATTGCATTGGGCCAAATAAATCACCCAAGATGTACTGCAACTGGCAAAACATAATATATCATAAACTTGTGGACAATTTTGTGAAGAAAAAGACCGACATTTCAACACCCTGGGGCAGTAGGTACAATTACCACATGGATAGCATCCAAAAACAGGGCCTGTAAAAAGGTGAGCTTGAGTGATAGAACATGCACCTCTGTAATAAACCTTTTTGTAATGACTAAAGAGAGAGCCCAAAGGCCGCCCTTTCTGAAATGAATAATGACACCGGTCCCCTACATATTTCTCTAAGACATTATCCGATTTTAACAGATACCAATACTTACGGATAATGTTCATGAATCCAACTGCATTCCTCCCATAAGTTGCAACCAATCTAAGCAAATCAGACTTGACATGATCCCGATTTTGATAGAATAATAAATCAGTTCTATCTTGCTGATTTGGAAAACAATTGGCCCTCGTGATGTCACCCCCTACATATCCCCTACTTTTAAACCTGGTGATAAGATCCCTCCTGTGATGGTCGTATGTGGAGGAACTGGAACAAATCCTTCTAACACGAAGGAATTGGGACTTGGGGATGTTCTTGATGACATGCTGGGGGTGGAAACTAGTGGCATGTAATAAGGTATTGAACTAAGGAAATTTTCTAAATATCTCACTCTCAAGAGTGTTGGTGGCTGTTCTTTTTTACCAAAACATCCAAAAACGTAATTTCAGATCTAGAAAATGTCAACTTAAACTCAATCCCCCATATATTGCCATTTAGATACTCAAGGAATTCAAAAAGGAATTCCTCACTAGCTCTCCACACCATCCAGCAGTCATCAAGATAGCTCCTCCAAATATCCATCTCGTTAATATAGATATTGTGACCTATGTCACAAATTACCTGGTCCTCCACATACGCCATAAATAAGTCTGCATAAAAGGGGGCAAAAGAAGCCCCCACATCAGTGCCCTGTGTCTGCCAAAAACATCTGTCCTTAAAAAAGAACACATTGTGAATCAGGACCTGTTCAGTCATGCATACCAAGAGGGTATTAAAACCAGGCTTATAGATATTAACCTTATCCAACCAATATTGCAGGGCCAAAAGTCCTGCCCAATGGGGAATACTGGTACATAGGGAGGTGACATCCAAGGTGCACAAAATCCAATGGATAGGAACTGTGTAGTATCTTGAATTCTAGAACGTATATGTGCCAAAAGTGGTTTTAGATATATTGTGAGGAATCCAGAAAGGGAGGGAACCCCTGCCTGATACAATCTGTCTCCTGGGTGGCCTTGTAGGGTCTTTGTGGATCTTCGGGAGAAAATAGATATATTGCCTGCTAGGAAAATCAACCTTGAGTTGATGACACACTTCATCATTAATAATGCCCTCCTCTGTAGCCAAATCCAAAAACTTGTCGACATCCGTTTTAAATTGCAAAGTGGGTTCCGCCTGCATTTCCTGATAATGATTATTGTTAGATAACGGACGATCAGCTTCAGCTTCATAGTCCCCCAGATCCTGGACCACCACAGCTCCACCCTTGTCCGCTGAAAGAACAACAATGTCTTTGTTGTTAATCAGTTTCTCCAAACACATTCTCTGATTTTTGTTCAGATTATCTTTAAGTTTGTCCTGTTTATGTAAATATAAATGTAAATCCTTGAGGACAGCATTTTGAAATGTTTGGACAATGGGTTGCATAGGTGGCCTGAACCTGGAGGCACGGAAGCGAAATTCCCTAACCTCAGAGGCATCACAATCAGTCCCATGAAAAAAGCATTACAAATTCAAATTTCTGCAAAATTTAACCACATCTTCAGCAAAACGATGTTCTTGGACAAAAAACCCAGGGACAAAACTTAGTCCTTTATTCAATATATCAACTTGCTGGTCATCCAATACCACAAGAAAATATTATGCACATTATTAACATTGGATACTAAATCCTGGTCATCTGTTGAAGAATGTCCCCCAGCCCATCTGGGTTTGTGATGCTTCCTCCCCCCTCGTCTCTGGGACTTATGCCTAAAGGGGTCTTTCCGATAAAGCCTCTGTCCAAATTATTCCTCTTGGAAACAGGAGAAATGCTGACATGAGTATCCTCCCATTCAGTATTGGAGGATGAGTCATCACCAGATGGCGCAGACTCCCTGCTCCTTTTCTTCAGAATAGATTTAGGCCTAGTGACTCTCATTCTCTTAGATGAATCTACAGGCATATCAAATTTGACCCTAGGTCGCAAATCAAATGGCTTCCCCCTGTCATAGTCCCCCACATCCCTATTACATTTCTTGACCTTCCTATCCTTCAAACCTAAATCCAATCATTAATTGAAATGTGCCTATATGAATAGTCAACCATATATGATATGAATACACACTTAATATATATACTTGTTTTATGTTTTAGTTTTGTATATCTTTAGTATTTTGAATTTTGATCTGATTGATAATTATTTTATTTGATATGTATGATCAACTTGTTGATGTTAGGCATTTATTAATACTTTGTACTGTATATATATTTTTTAAAAAGCTCTTTGGATATGATTCCGTAGCAGTGTAACATTTTTAACTCTATGATGGACTCACCATCTTGTTGTTAAATATGAAGTTTGGTTTTTTAGCGCATAGTTAATACACTTCATGGTCAGGTAGTAAACAGTGACTTTGGGCATTGACACACAAGACTAATATCTTATATTAAGGTCTTAGACCAACACTTTAGTATGTGATAATTGATTTAATCAGATACTATCCTTAGTCCGCAGTACATGCGGCCTGACGAATTTTATTATTTAAGTTTGTCAATAATGTGTAGAGGAGCACTAAATACTGAAAATATACATATAATTTATGCTATATATTTTTATTCTACACAATTTCATTAGTGATGAACCATAAATTTTGTTGGCAATGCATTTGCATGCTTGAGTTTTGACAATGATAAAGAAATTTTATAAAAAAAACTCTTGCTCCTTTAAATTTTAGAACCATTATTGTCTTAATTGCCTAATTACTGCCTTATGGATTGTTTAATTGATATCTGTTTTTATATATAAGAGAAAGACTCTTTCCTGTTTAATTGTAACCTGATGAAGCACACCTGTGTGTGCGTGAAAGCGCTCGTTCTACATTAAACCTTTGTACTTTTCATGGTGGTTCCTTGCAGTTTTTATTCATCTCCTACTTGCTTGACGATCGTGGTGGAAGGAACCTTTGAATGGTCGGTATTTGTTTGCTGCTAATAGTCTTGTTGCTTCTTTGCTTAGCCGACCGTTACATGATGGATGTGCCTAACATCGAACTTGACTACAATCCAACAGGTATTTCTGGAACCGATAGTTGGAACTGTTTGTTTTACCGAAAAGATAATCCGCTCCTGAACTTGGATGTTAAATGTGATGCACCTGTAACAACTACTAATAGTAGCGAAAACCTACATGACTTTTTTGATCGGCTGAGAAACCTAGAGAATGATTTATATCGGCTACACAGGCTTGTCTGGCAAAAGAGACATCTGCAAGCCTGTCTTCATTTCAAGGTTGTTCCCCGTGGCATGCGGGTTTTGTGCATGCCGAGCTACGGGGACAGCCACCCGGAGCTACTACGGAAGTGGCAACAGCTCAACATCGAATTTGGGAATAAGTACATACATTTGCTACTAGATTATTTTTCTCCCATTGAGGCTGAGCTCTTAATCAAGGTGGAAGAACAATATAAATATATTACCATGAATTACAAAACTGAGTTTTGTACCTCGAAAATTCATAATATGAACAAGCAACTTGCCCTCTACAGCAATAAACTAGAGCAAATAAAACTTAAGAAATTAAGACGCGATTACCAGGACTTCCAACTAGGTCGCATCTTTGTCTGGCCAAGAGTGAACCAAAAAGAGGGACCTGAGTCTGTCCATACATCGGAGGTTTCACAGGTGATGAGCTATGAGCCTGACGTTTTTGCTGAACCCTCAGTTGCTTGTCCGCTGAATGATAATCAAATAGATGATACTATTGACCGGGAGTCTGGTCAATCTAGTGCTTCTATACCTTGCAATCAACAGGGCTTAACCAGTACTGATAATTTGGGTGCTAGACCTAAAGCCAGTAATTCAAAAAACATCTTTGCTGCACCCATGTCTTTAAACTTCCCCCTTCCTTACAAGAGAGCAGTACGCACGCGCTCAGTCAGTCGGGGAAGAGTGAAAAGAAAGATATCAGGGGAAACCATAGAACCAAGAAGGAAAGCAAGGAACTGAATTGCTTATTTTTCAATCTGACTTCCAGGACTTTTTCAGCAGATGAACAGTTTATTCTGAACAAAGGTCTATCGTTCATCCCTTCTAAAGGAAGTACGCTATCCGATACTCTTATAAGTCTACGCCTTTTTGCAAGAAAACTTTCTCTGAAGATACTGTTTAAGGACAATTTATCTGTTAATGCTGACTTTAGTTTTAACACTCAGCTATGTAAGAGGAAAAGCTGTTATATACCCCCAACACCGCATTTTGTTGAATGTTTTATGCGTGCTTGTGAGCGTGATTTCTATTTGTATTTTGAGAAGGAGAAACACAAGGGCATTTTTGTAAATCTGAATCATGCACAAAAGTGCGCACTAGACCATCTTTGTAGTGATGCAGGTTTGGTCTTCAAACCAGCTGACAAGGGAGGGGGGATTGTTGCACTAGACACTTGTTTCTATAAAGAACTAATGTACAATATGCTTGACAATGATAAGGCCTATAAGGTAATAGATAGGTCAAAAATAACATCTATTATTAATTATGTACATGACACGATTTATGATTTGCTCATGACCAGATCTATAGATAAAACGCTTCATGACTTTCTAATTATAGATTCCCCCCTGATTCCCTTAATAAAGGGATTACCCAAGTTGCATAAAAATGAAGACCCTCCTCCATTACGTCCAATAGTATCTGGTGAACACTGGGTTACAGAAAATGCCTCTCTATATGTGCAATCCAAATTAGGTGTTATGGTAAATGCTGTCCCTACTATCTTGAAAAATACATATGACCTTCTGTGTGATCTTAAACATGATTCAGTAAGGAATAACATCAATAGAGATACCCTATTGGTTACGTTGGATATTAAAAGCCTATTTACCAGTATCCCTAATGATTATGGTCTTGATGCAATAAGATCTCATCTTGTTGAACTCGGTACCATTGATACTAATGAATTAATGAATATCTGTTGCTTACTTGATTTGGTTTTGAACAACAACATCTTTTTATTTGACCACAAGGTATATGCACAAACATGGGGAGTGGCCATGGGCACTCCCTGTGCTAATGCATACGCCAATTTAGTGGTTTATCAACGGGAGAAAGATTTTATATTTAATGACCCCAGGTTCAGGAACGTTATTCTATATAGGCGCTTTGTAGATAACGTTTTGATGTTTTGGAATGGTGGTTTGGATATGTTGCGTGAGTTCATATGCTATATGAACTCTACCACTTCATTCTTCAGTTTTACTTATGAATATTCCATTACAAGTGCGAACTTCCTGGATATTACTATCATAAAGGAGAAGAACAACAGTTTAACTACCACCCTATTTTTTATCGCCTATTTTTTATTGATAGCGATGCATACTACTATACATATTTTTTGTCATCCCCATCACTGGACATCAGAGATGTGTGAAAACCTTCTTTTGGGTTAATTAGATTAAAGAAAAGAAGTTTCATAATAGGAATTTATGAAAGTCAGCAGATTTGTTTTTTGCCGCTCCTTGGAAGCCACCATTGACTACTTAGATCATCCATTTAATGTTCATGCCATTTTTTTCTTTATTGAATATTAGAAATATGTAAAGAACTGCTTTTGGGATTATTTGACAAGTTTTCCAATAAGAATACATGAAGGCTAGTAGATTTGTCTTTTGCTGTTTTTTGGAAGCCAATATTGGCTGTTTAGTTCACCTATTTTGCATATTCTGACTCCAATACATTAGTGTGAGGCAAGCTTCTAAGTATGCATGAAAGCTAGCTGCTTCATCTGTTACTTCTTTTGGAAGTGCTATTGGTTACTAACATCACCTACTTTGCATATTTTATTAGTACTGAACATTAGCAAGTTGTGTGAGACATCCATTTAGAAAATGGGATTGTTAACCCGGTCTATGCAAATCAGATGGAGAAATCCAAACATGGATTGGCTGGAACCTTGGTGTTGATATTCTCATTGGGTGAATAATTTTCACTGGCTTATATATACAGATGAATGTCCCATTTGATTATACGATCTGAAGAAGAACTATTCGAAAGCGCTTGTCGTTGGATAAGGGACTTAATTTTTATTATTTTTGTTCTTATTTTGTTTTATTTTATTCTTTTCATTAAATTCTGGATTTTAACAGAACTTTTATTACTGGATTGCACAGACAGTTTATTTGCTTTTCAGCACAGTGTTAGCCTGGGTGAACCAGCTGTCTTATGGTTTGTGGATTATTTATTGGACAGTTCACCGCAGCAAAGGGAATATCTCTTCATTTTTTTTTTTGCATATCCATGAGGGACGTAACCTGTTTCTGTGCCTCTATTGATTTCTGGGCAGATCCGGCCAACCGTTTGCCATTGGCAGTGCGTGGAAATGGAATCTGTATCCGTGTGATACTATGTTTAGTACCCACTTGTCCTGGGTTATTAACTGCCAATTTTGAGTAAAACGTGCTAATTTCCCCCCTAAGGGTGCTGTCAAAAGATAAGTGCTTGGTGTAGGCAGAGGGAAGTCATTGGGACCGTTTTCTATAGGTTTGCGCTTTATCTCCCCCTGATCTGGAGGTAGATGCGCCCCATTGCTTTGACCTGTATGAATCTTGCGTCTGGATTTGCCCCTTTGAGCTCTGTCTGACACAGGAAAGGACCAGTTTTTTGTAGGCGAGTGTCTACTGAATCTTGGTGGCTGCACTTGTAAGAAGTCACAGTTTGCATAGATTTGGCTTTGTCTTCCATTTTCTTTAAAACCTCCTCCTCTGCCTTAATACCAAACAAAGAATCATGCTGTAAAGGTGCATCTAGCAATTTAGCTTTAACATGATCAGGCAAATTTTGTTCCTTTAACCAGGCATGCCTCCTAATCACAGATCCAGTAACTGCGGCCCTGCAGGAGGCCTCTAAGGAATCAAGACCACATTGCAAAGTATGCTATCCAACTTGCTCAGCTGCATGCAGTAATTCCTGCAATTCTTTATTTTCTGCACATTCTGAAATCAACATCATTTTCTGTTTCAGCAATCCCATAACATGTTGTTGGTACTTAAGCATGTGAAATTGACAGTTTAAGGCCCTGACAGACAAAGGTGCAGATGTATAAACCTTTTTTCCCCATCTGTCTAGTGCCCTTGAATCTCTGTTAGAGGGGGTAGAGTTTTTTGCTGTTGAGGCCTTAACTCCCTTTGGACCCTGTTTAATAGTTTCAGGTTCAGCAGCAGGGTTTCTAAATAAAAATTTATGCGAGTCGGGGACCCTGTAATATCTGTCAGGCTTACTGGGAGCCGGAGGTAAGGAGTCAGGGGTCAAGCTTGACTCCGAAAACACATCATCCACAATGTCTAAAACAGGGGGAATGGCTAAAGGCTTGTGCTGAGGGAGAAGGAGGAAATCGCTGAGCCTCTTCTTTGATTCTGAGAAGTCTTGACTCTCCCAGTGAAAATGCTCCCTCAAAGTATGCAAGGTTTCTTCAAATGAATAATCTTCTGGAGGAGATGCAGATGGAATGGACTCCTCAGCATCAGAATCCTCATAGGGAGGTATAGATAATTCCTGATCAGAAGAGGAATCAGAAGAAATAGAAACCTGATCTGAGGATTCATAATCAGTGTCTTGCCTAGGCCTCTTATCTGGAGGGGGATGGGTACCCCTGATCAAGGTAATAAGGTCTTCAGCCATTTTGATCATCTGTTTTTTTAGGCATAGAGGCCTGTGCACGTGGCTCAGGCGTCAGTTTTTTTAGTTTTAGAAGTTGTCTTTGCCTTTGGTTTTGCAGCTGTCGTCGGTTTGATATATAAATGTTGAGGTCTGAATACACCCTCAGAAGCCGGTGCCTGCTCAGCAGCTCTGGACCCATCAGAGGGAGATACATTCGTCAGTCCAATACCTTGAGTATCTTGCGGCATGACAGACACCACATGGGTGTCAGTAGAGGCCTGCGAATCGAAGTTAGCGGATATCAGGGGCTGCGAAAGCGTCTCACTGAGTACCGGAGAACTGGCGACTGTGTTAGGAGAAGCTTTGTCGTCGGTTTTGGATCTCGACTGCCTTTCTCTGTCCTTTTCTTTGCGTTTTTTATGTACTCCGGTAGTCGGATTGCTATCCAATGACATTTCTGTGTAGTTAAATCTGTTTCCAAAATATTTTGATGCAAAAATATACCGACGCTTAATAGTGCGTTGGTTAATTCTAGCACAAATCCAACAGCCAGGCACGTTGTGATCAGGGCCTAGGCAAGGAATACAGTATAAATGGAAATCTTTATGAGGTATTTGCTTCCCACAAGTAATACAATCATTAACTTTCTAATTTAAACGAGTTCAAGGGAACAGAAGGCCTAAGAGTTATGGAGCGATGGCCAACAAACTATAATACACAGAAATGCGAAAAAGTGATAAAGGAATATTATCTATATACTAAAAGACAATTACTTGATAAACTTTCAAGAAAAAAAGTAACAATATATAATATCAAAAAGATTATACAAGCCTGAGCCAGTAAGGAAGCAACCTCGCAGCTGAAGCGGCAAACGAGATCTGGGTAGCTGATGTTGGGCATTCTGGGATAAGGGATAGCCTTGAGCCAGTAAACAGCTCTCGAGCTATAGAAGATGGCCTAGTCGGAGCAGAGGATCGGCTCCGAACCCAAACAGCAAGAATGAAGGCGCGATAACAGCTTAACATCATATGTTCCCAATGGGTCTATATTAAAAGACTGAAAGTGCATATGTGCGACTACATAAAAATTGACACATAATGCACAAAACCCAATAGCGAACGGCCACGTAAGCAAATTTTTCCCTAGGGAAAGAACTTACGCAGCCGTTCGCTAAAAAAAAATGATTTATCATAAACAGGTGGGGGGGGGTCTGCCTCCCACACCACCCTAACTAAATATACCAACTCTGAGATCGCACTACAGGGAAGGAAAGGGAAACTCAGTGAAGTTGGCCAACTATCTCCTTGCCCTATGACATTCATTGAATCGCTTAAATGCGATTCGATGAATATGTGTCGCTGTTTCCGTATTCGCTCAGAAGCATTTTCATGCTTCTAATATAGACCCGTTCCCAATTATCTCTCTTCTACATCACATCTCAACATTTGCCATCTACCAGAGTAAAACTGAAGTTTGCTTGAGATACAAAAATCCCTATGCAAACATTTACAAATCAAAATCTTAAAACTTCTGGACTTTGCTACACACTTGGAATCAATATGTGTGCCCTCCCATTCTTCCCCTGTAAACTACTTATAAAATCTCTCAATCTTTTCTAACCTCTTCTGATAGATTCTTATTGTTATCATACAACACTTATATGCCCTTCTAATTACCATTTTCTTTAACAGCAGCTGTTCCAGATTCAACTAAAAACTTTACTAGAGCAGGACTTTCACTTCGGATTCTTCTATCTCCTCTTCTTTGCCTATGGTCTGCTATCAATTCCTGGTAGGGAAGGTAGTCTCTAGCCGGACGTCCAAATGTCTTCTTGGACTCATCCCATTCTATTATCTTTCCTTCTCTAGTTAATTGCTCCCAATACATTCATTCCTTTGGCAGTTTACCCCCCTTCTCTGTACACCTACTTGCAGTCAAACAGACAAACCAACGTGTTCTTACACAAGAAACAGAGACAGAGGACTCTGATGATGCCTGGATTGTAAAAGACGAAAGTGCCCAGTCTCTGGTGATTTTATTGTATTTAAAGTGACCGTTTCTTGTGCAAGTACACATTGGCTTGTCTGTGTATTTTTTTACTGTATTCACCACACTGCTTCTGCATTTGTGGCTGCAGTCTATTTCCTACTTGCAGTCATCCCTATCTGCAAAATCTACCTTCCCATTCTTGGGTTGGCTCAGTTCTTAGAATACTTTGTTACTTTACGAATGCAGTATTCTGTATGGCTGTTCTTAGTCTGTTTAAGGATCTGCATCCAAAATCCCACACACTCTATTATTTCTAGAATTTACCCCCGCATCATCATCATAATCATCCTTTTCTACTTTGAATTATAACCTTCTGCTTGTGTTATGCATATGAGCCTTAACTGTGTAGATCCAAAATATCCCTTCAGCTCAGGTAATCCAAAGCCACCTTGTTCAATGGGAAGGATCAGCTTATCCCACTTAACTCTCACCCTCTTCCAATCCAAAATATTAAAGAGGAAGGGACCGAGGATAGAGCCTTGTGGTACACCGGTGGTGACTGTGAGGTAAGAAGGGACCGTGGAGTGCCATTTTGCTAACTGGTACCTACTGGACAGGTAGCTTTTGAACCATAGAAGGTTGGGCCGAGAGAGACTTAGTGAGGACATCTGAAGTAGAAGTTTGCTGTGACAAACTGCATCAAAGGCTTTAAACACATACAGAAACAGAGAGACTAGTTTGCCGGTATCTCTAGCATTATTGACAGTATCTATATAGGTTAGAAGAGCAGTGCTAAGTACTATGGGAAGAGTAGAAGCCATGTTGTGTAGGGGATAGGAGTTCTTGAAGCAAGAGACAGTTTAGCAATTGTTTTTGAATACATTTTTCAAGTATTTTGGTGAGGGGAGATAAGATTGCCATAGGTTTAAAGTTGGCAAAATAGAGGCCAGTTGGCATAATGGTTAAGGTCTTCACCTCCCATGCACAAGGTTCGATCCTGACCTCCGACCAATGCCTGTTTGGAGTTTGCACATTCTCCCTCTGTCTCCATGGAGTTTCTCCCACATCCAAAAAACATGCGTGTTTCCATCTCAAACTCACCAATGAATAGAACTGTGAGCAGCAGCACAGACTGTACACAGCCCTATAGGGGGAAGAGTTGTACAGACTGACTGCTACGGGCATCTACTGTGGTGCACCGTATCCTCAAGATAGGAGAATACGGCTCACAGACTGTGTGCCGTGGCAGGGCTAGCCACTCAATGGTGTAAAATATGGCTCTAGGTGATTCGGTCATGTTGTCTAATGTCGCCAAAATGGGCATGGGTAGTTACCGGTGATAACTGGGTTGAGGACCCGGCCTACTCTGACATACGCCAGGGAACCTTGCTAATGGTGAGAGAGGTATATGTGCCCCTATTGGCAAGTGTGTGCCCTCCAGAGACCCTTGCTAATGGTGAGAGGGTTATATGTGCCCCTATTGGCAAGTGTGTGCCCACCATAAGCTCAGCAGTCCTGGGTCAATAAGCTACTGGTCGGCCAGTGTCTAGTTGTCCAGCCTGGGTTATCGGAGATAGCTCTGTTGAGTGAAAGCTGGACGTAAAACCAACCAACCTGCCAAGAATTGCTACACTTAATGTAAGTTCACTGACAGGACGCAGTTTGGAAGTGGATGACATGATGATACAGAGGAGGCTGGAAGGGCAGTGCAGCAAAACCACTTGGCTTGGGATCCAGACTCTACTACTCAGGTAGGGGACATGCTAGAAATGGTGTAGAAATTGTGGTGAGAAAGAGGCTTGAAAAGGCAGTGAGGGATATCATCAGAATGAATGACAGACTCATACCAATCAGACACCAGTGTAATGATAGGGCAGTATTCATAATCTCAGCCTATGCCCCACAGCAGGGTTGTGAAAGTGAGGAAGAGTGTGCATTCAGACAGCAGTTGCAGGACGTACTAGATACAGCAGGACAACATGAACTGGTGTTGATAATGGGTGACAAGAATGTGCATATTGGGACAGACAGAACAGGATATGAGGACTGCCTGGGTTCATATGGGTGTGGCAACAGCAATAAAGAAGGAGAAACCATTCTAGACTTCTGTCTAGCAAATGGATTGACAGTGGCAAACACATGGTTCAGAAAGACAAGACAGTCACAACATCACATACAACAGGAGTCAACATGCAACTCAGGTAGACTTCCTCCTAGAAAGGAAAAGGCACTGTGGGTAGAATCCATGACTGCACTGGGATGCATGGCTAGGCTTAAAAAGGCCCTTGTGGTCGTTAGCCTAGTAAACGCCTATGAACCTATTAATGCCTGCTGAATTTTCTCCTTTGTACAGAGTGATAATGTGCGACTTTTTCCAGAGAGAGGGAATGTGAGATTCCTGGATTGACCTATTTATATGGATTGAAACAGGATAGACTATTGGCTACTACTTTTTGGTACTCACTTGGAAGGTCATCAGTGAAGAACAGCACGGTTTAAGTTTAACAGCAGTTTTATATAGGATGTGGGCGCAAGTTTGAAGGTGAAAGTGGATGTGGTGATATGTGAGTGTTGGCAGAGCTGGAATTAGATGCTGAAGAATCCTTAGTTAGAAATCCTATATTATGTATAAGAGTTGACCTGTATTGGAGTTTTGAGTAGTGAGTTATCAGGAGAGGGGGTTTTGGTTTAATTTTTGAATGGGATGCAAGACTTCTTTAATGGAGGTCCAGAAATCTTTAGGGTTGTGTTTAGTATTATTCTGAAAATTATTATAGTATAGTTTTTTTTGTCATTTGTTTGTTTTTTTTAGTACGACTGCGAACCATTCTGAAATTTAGGAATCTGAAGTGTTTATTTCTGGCATTCTTTCCATGCTTTTTTCTCTATCCTGCATTAGCATTTTACTCTTTTTGGGCAGCCCAGTTGCATTATTTGTTTTAGTCTCTTCCTTATAGAAGGTGCAGGGCTATTTAGGATACTTACAAAAGTTGTACTGAATTAATTTACAGCATCATCTAAGGAGACAATTTTTAGGAAGTTCCATTTTATAGATGATAGTATAGTATGAACATTTTCTGGTTAAACTTGAAAGGGTTGTGTGTTGTTTTATAAATGTGCTGTTTAACTGGATGTGCGAGATGCCAGGTTATATAGATTATAGATTATGAGATGATCACTGAGAGAGTCTAACATTGTACCTGTGGTGGTGTATTTGCTAAGGTCTGATACTAAGCTCCATTTTAATAGGGAATTTGATGTCTTGCTGTAATGTATGGGGCTATTAATTAGTTGTATGAAACCAAATAAGTTAGTGTGTGTCCAACCAACTAACTTTCACATCACCTCGTAGTATTTTTTCTTATAGGAATGTTATGGATATCCAGTGTAGGATAGCTTCATGTGTACTGTTGCCAGGAGGGATATAAACGCTAGTAATATGTATTTGTTTAGAACTGTTTATTTTGAAGAAAGCAACAAGAAGCTCTGCTGAACTGAAATTTAGTATTGATTTGCTATAAGGGGAATGTGGTATGTGTTAGGAACTATTAAAACAATACCACCACCGTTCCTATTTATACAGTCATTACGAATGATATTATAGCCAAGAGGTATAACTTTAGCGTCGTTTATGCTTGGTTAAAGCCAAGTTTCAGTTGCAGCGAGAAAGTCAGACTTATGAGGGGTAATGCAGGCAACACATGTAAAATAATGCTTTGGAAAAGGAGGAGTGAGGTTTAATAGAAGGCAGGAGAGTTGAGCAATTTATGTAATGTTGGTTTGATGACAACTGTGTACAAGCATGTATGTGATGTATAATGTTTGTAAGTGTGAACATGTTAACATGGTTTGTTTTATTTTATATAAATGTATGTTTGCTTTTGTCTTAAATGACGATTCAATAAAGGAACTTAAACTGAAAAAAAAAAATAAAACTTATTGCATTACTTTTTTTTCTAAACCATATGCCTCTAGAATCTGACATCTGCAAGGTCATGAAACGTATCCTGGACCACATAAATAAAGATATAGGTGACCTCCAAAATGCTTGATCCAACCCAGTTTGCCTTTGTAAAGGGTCAATCATGCCTGTGAAACCTCGTAGACTTCTTCGCAAATGTCACCAGGGCCATAGATGAGGGCAAATCTGTGCACACAGCATATCTGGACTTGGTAAAGGCCTTTGACACAATCCTCCATTCAGGCATTATTGACAGACTCACCCACCTAAACATCAACCCTTGCTGTTGAGTGGGTCACAAATTGGCTCACTAACCATACACGTACTGTCAAAGTGGGTGATTCCACCTCAACCAGCAGACCTGTCACCAGTGGGGTTCCACAAGAGTCAATACTGGGCCGCCTTTTATTTGGCATTTACTTCTCGATGTTCAGGACAAAACAAAGGGGCTGCGGCTGACCGAGTTTGTTTATAACTGCAAAATTGGCTTGATCACTTACTTCCCAAATGATGTCAGTGTTCTCCAAGTGGGGCTTACACAGACCAGTGATTGGTGCCAAAGACATGAACGCAAGCTAAATGCAAAAAAATGCATCATCCCTTCTGGTAAAAGCAATGTTTCTACTATCAAATAAACAATATCTTAAGTACGAATGCTGTAGTGAGGTATTTGGGCAAACAAAAGTAGACTATGACCTAAACTTTGACCACCATGTGTCCACTGTAGTAAGAAAGGCATTCTATGTCGCACATTTGATTAGCAATTGCATAGACTCAAGAGCAAAAGAGGTTATAAACCCCCTATACTCATCCTTTAAGGCACATAACTGAGTACAACGCCATCTTTGGTATGTACTGTACCAGGCACAAGTAGCAACTGGAGACACACCAGAGATTTTTAACTAAGATCATCCAAGGTCTTCAGCACATGCCTTATACGGACAGACTGAAGTCTTTGTCACTGTACTCAGTGTACACGCTGTTTAGGGGAGACTTGTGCCTGGCTTAGAACAATCTCTGACCCTAACCTGATGAAGTTGCTGCACATCCGCAAGTCAAATGGAACTAGAATTACTCGCTCCAGCAACTTAAATCTAAATAGGACATGCTGGAGAGAGAAATTCATCTCACAGAGGTTGCCACTTCTCTGGAATAGGCTACCAATTCATGTTAAGCAGAGCACCTCTATGACTCTGCTCAAAGGGAGCCTGGATGAATGGTTGGGAGACTGCAAATTCCTGCCAGGAATAGCTCCCACATCCCTCGTGGACATGGGCAGTCATTACTAATAATAATCTTAGGCATTGCTAGACTTTTTCTCTTGAAATATAATGGGTGTAATAGGCTAGGCTTAAAATGACCCTTGGGTCAATAGCCCAGTAACCTCCTATGAACACCGCTTAACGGCTCAAAGGCATTAACTACATCACATGCTATCAGTCTTCAAGTATCCTCTCTACTACTACTTTCACTACAATTAACATTTCTTTCATCTCTCTTCTGTTTATACCATAGATCCCTTCTCCTCCTCCATCATCCGATTTTTTTATATTTTTTCATCTTTTTTTTTCCATACAGATTTTTATCACTCCACCACGTCATCTTCCATCCATTCATTTATTTTTTAAAAAATTCTCTTTATTCATTTCCTAATATTCATAACTTACACAATCCAATTCTAGTGTAAATTCATTCTTACCTTCTTTTATCACCTTCACTAATTCTCCTATAGTTACATCATTTTCTAATAAAAAAAAAAAAAAAATTCCCTTTTTCAGATATTTTTGTCTCTGCATTCTTCTTACTCATTCAGTTCCTGGTTTTCATATATGTTCTCTACAAAATTCTTTACCACTTCCATAATATCTTCTTGTTTGCATTTTGTCTCCTTTGCCACGTAAGATTGCATCCACTTGTCTTTGATCTTTTCTTACTTCTTTTCCATAATAAGGGTTAACCTTACCTTTCTTTCCTTACCTAAAAGTCTGTATATGTATCACTTTTACTTTTTTGTTATTCTTTTCATATATGGTTTTCTATTTCCCCTAATTTTGTCACTTCCTTGTTCTGTCTCTCATAATGCCATAAAATCTCTCTACATTTTTTTCTTCTTTCCAGTTTTAAATATACTTTTTATAAATTCCCCACCAATGTGTCCAATTTTTATAAATGGTCTCATTGTCATATGATTTTCCCATAACATTTCTCTTATTTCTTCCTCATTTTAAATTCTACACTTTATCTCTTTATCCCTTTACCTCCTTTATTATTTTGCTGCCTTCACCTATTTCAGCCCATGCCATTTTCTCCTCCGTTTTCTTTACTTGTATAATTTGTACTCTGAATTCAATACTTACATAAATTATACTGTGAATGCATTGTACTTTTATAATTTGTACTGTGGAGCTTTTCTCCCCGGGCCTCTGCTGAAAAAGGGCGCAAGCTCAGTCAGACTTTCCTTGTCAACAAATGTCAAATAAATAAAATGAAAATAATACATAAAGTCTTGCCCATATGGTCTAGTGAGTCTGTGTGGAATTTTTTTCATAGGCACAAGGTAGTTCTGTGCTCCTAAAATGAAGGTGTTAGGAAAGAACACATGTTCCCCACATATTTAAAGGTGCAGGACTCCTTGGATGTGGGAGATGAATGGCCTTGGACTGAGGCTATGCTGGCTTCCTGACTGCAGAAAAAAATCACAACAGAGTCCACCACAAACTTCTGTGACCAGATGTGAGAGTCTTTGTGGAGGGATGGAGAATTTTGTCAGGACAATTTTGGATAGAAGCCAAAACACCAAGGTTCTCCCAGATATTGCCATACCAACTTTACCAGCTCTTCAAGTGGTAAGATTTGGAATAGTGGAAGGCCTCTGCCAAGATGAACTCAAAATTAAAGAGCAAGGTGTACTAGAGCCATTCTGCCTGGACTCTGGAGAGCTCTAGATTTTCCTCAAATTTTTGGCCAATGGGAAGCAAGGTGGGAGCATCATGTTGTTTGTAGTTGCTCATATCGGAGGTGGTGGACAAAGAATAGGAGTCAATATGCTGCCTCTTACACTGAGCCTTATGTCTAATCTATGTGTGGCAGGGGAAGGACACTGGAAAAGACATTAGACTGGTACTGTGAGATGGTCCTCTGGTCCCTCTGTCCTACCAGTAGGGGTAGCAAAACAGATGAAAATGAGGGCGGTCTCAAGTGAACCATGGCCCAGACTGGCTCAGGAATACAGTCATGCAGGTACAAAGTCCTGGATAGATACTCAAAGGTCAAGAGTCTAGGGATGAAGTACTCCATCCTTGTATCAAAGCAACAAAGGGCAACATCAAGATATAAGCATGGGGATCAACACCAAGGAGGTTGAAGTTAAGGCCATCACAGACTGAGCTGACTGCTCAGCTGACATCAGGACTGTGAAGATTGAGAACATCAACCCTGAAAATGCGGTCAATGTTGATATCAAATGGTGTTCAAAAGGAGGCAGAGAGAAAGGGTCGAGAGGACAATCAAAGAAGTCGGACAAAGAAGGTGTCCTGTATCCCCTGATGTTAGTGTTGGAGGGCACTTGAGACCAAAACTGTTACAGGTGAAAAAAAAAAAACTTGTTACATTTTCTTACAACCCAGCTGGAAATACAGTGACGTATGGTGTCAACTTGACAACGAAAAGTATGGTCTGTGAAACTGACACTGTTAGGGCAAAAGGAGGAATGAGATACTCTTGATTGAAGACATGCCAAATACAGACATATACAGTTACATTATCATCAGAATCCTTAAATGAAACAGACTTGGATAGCTTAGATTTCTTAGTAGAAATGTGAACTTCTTTATGTAAAGATATCTTCCTCTTAAAAGAAGAGGTCCTGCAAGTAGGAGAAAATGCCTTAGAGTAAGCAACAGGGCTAGCAATAAGCTGCTCTTATCTTGTTTTTTTTTTTTTCTTTCTTTAACTGCAGCATGTTTAAAGAAGACAGATTGTGCATTTCTTTGAAAACTGCTTTTTTACAATTCAAGTGTTTTAATTTCTTATCCTGAGGCTGAATTTTCACACTAAGGGGGCATTTCTTAAAAAGTACAGTTTTGTACCTACCATAAATGTAGATGTTCGAAGATCCACATTGCTGCAGTCCTTACACTTGGGTAGTCCGCTGTCCTCGGTATATCAAAGTATAAGGCTGACGTCGGTCAAGGCGCATTTGACTGACATCAGGGCGTCAGGGTACAAATGCGCATGACCGATCCTCAGTCTTTTCTTGCCCCAGATGTCAGAAGACCCTAAAAATAAAGGTCAAAACCAAAAGACAGCAAACAAACAAACCAACCATCCTAGCACTAAAATATGTACAATATATACAATATACACCTATTGACAACCCAACCCACACAACCGCCTCTAACTACAGAGGGAAGGAGGGAGGGTGGACTGCAGCAATGTGGATCTTGAACATCTACATTTATGGTAGGTACAAAACTGTACTATGTTCTTCATCTCACATTGCTGCAGTCCTTACACTTGGGTAGAATCCCAAAGCAGAGGTAAGGAGGATGGCCAAACTATAAGGAAGCAGGAGCTGCCAAATGCCCTGCAAAACAGCAGTGGCAAAACCAGCCCTGGATTTAGAGTAAAGTGGTAGGTGATAATGCCTAGAGAAAGTATGCACTGAACTCCCAAGTAGCTGCCTCCAAAATATCCTTAGTTGCCACCCCCCTCAAAAAAGCTGTCAAGTGGCAGTAGCCCTAGTGGAATGAGGCCTAATCCCAGCTGGAATCTCCTTGCCATGATGGGAATAACAGAAAGCAATGCAAAACCCAATCCACTTAGAAATAGTTTGTTTTGACACAGGCTGCCCTGAGAACACAAAGCAAAAGAAACAAATAACTGCTGAGACTGCCTGAACCCTTTAGTTCTGTCCAAATAATATCGCAACTGCCTGTGTACATCTAAAGTGTGCAAAATCTTTTCCCCTTTATTTTGGGGATTTGCATAAAAGTAGGCAAATGAATAGTTTGGTTTAAAGCCACACTAGAAACCACTTTAGGCATAAAGGAAGGATTAGAAGATACCCTATCCTTATGGAAAATTAAGAAAGGCTCAACCATAAGGGCCTGCAACTCAGAAACCCTTCTTGCAGAGGTAATAGCCAACAAAAAAGCAGTCTTCCATGATAAAACTTTAATTCAGTAGTAGCTGCAGGCTCAAAAGGTTGTAGAGTGAGTTTCTTCAACACAAAATTGAGATCCCAAGCAGGAGTAGGAGCTCTTGGGGGTCTTATATTCTTTGCCCCTCTAAGAAATTGCTTGAACAAAGGATGAGAAAACAATGGTGGGTCACAATCATAGTGAGCGAAATTGCTGCAGCATGAACCTTAATAGAAGAGAAGGACAAACCTTTGTCCAGTAACTCAGTAAGATATTGAAGAGCCACACTTAAATTAGGCTCAGAAACATCAAAATCCTTTGCTGCACTCCAAAATAAAAATCTCTTCCATTTATCTGCACACTTTCCTTGTACTAGGCCTTCTAGCTTCCAAAATAACATTCAAAACTTGCTGTGGAAGTGAGGCCCACTATGGTTCAAAACAGAATATGCCAGGCTGTTAGGTGCAGAGAGTGAAGCTTGACATTGAGCAAATGACTGTCCTCCTGAGACAACAGGTGTGGAATCGAAGGCAAAGGCCATGGAGGCTTCCGTGCCAGGCTTCTCAGTAATGGGTACCAATGCTGTCGAGGCCAATCTGGAGCTATCAAAATCATCCTTGGCTTGTCTTGTCTGGCCTTTAGTAGTACCTTTGGGAGGAGAGGCAAAGGCATACACATGAAGATTGCTCCAATTGAAAGAAAGAGCATCCACGTTCCAAGCTGAGGAATGAAACCTTTTGTGCAAAACTTTGGCAGCTGGTGGTTTAGTGGAGGAACAGATCTATGTCTGGAGTTCCCCATGACACTGTCAATTTCTGAAATACATGAGGATCCAATTTCCACTGTGGGGATCCATAATTTGTCTGCTCAACACATCTGCTAAGGAGTTCTGTGCTCGGCAGAAACCTTGCCTGAAGATTTAGCTATAAACTGAGAGCAGTCTCACAAAATCATTGCTTGCCTGCATAGAGGATAAGAATGTGTTCCGCCTTGCTTGTTGATGTACCACATGACAGTTGTGTTGTCTGTTAGAATCAACACCTGCCCTGCAAGAAGTAAACTTGAAAGCTATTAATGCAAACTGGACTGCTAACATCTCTTTCAAGTTGATATGTAGATGTTGTAGTCTGGCAGGCCACTTGTCTTGTATCCACTTTCCATTCAGATGAGCTCCCCAAGCTTTGTCTGAGGCATCTGTCGTTAGAATCTGACTCGCCTCTGGCGGGTCACAGAGAGTCCCTTGTTTAGGTGACATTCCTGAGCCCACCACAACAATTCCTTTTGAATGCAAGGTATTATTTGAATGACAGTGTCCAAATCCTGGCAGTGCTGTGTCCATACATTTTGAGATACCATTGTAGCTTCCTCATATGCAGTTTGGCATTGAAGCACCAGAATACAAGATGCCATGAACCCCAAGGCTTGAAGGACTGTCCTTCCAGTCAGCCTGGACTGATGAGACAACTGATGAAAGTAAAGGGAAAGATTCTTTTGTTTGTCCGGGGTCAAAAAGGCCATCTGGGATGCTGTATTCAGTCTCACACCCAGAAAGCACATGTCCTGAGAGGGTACTAGACTGGACTTTATTTAGAATACCCCAGGCATCTTAGCACTGCTATCACATAATCCAAATGATGAAGAAGCTCGTCCCTTCCTTGAGCCAGAATCAGGCAATCGTCCAAATAAGGATAGATCTGTATTCGTTTTAACCTGAGGAAAGCTATCACTGGAGCCAGAACCTTCGTGAACACTCTGGGCATGATAGATAAGCCAAGGGCAATGCAGAGAACTGATAATGAGAAGTCCCAGCTCCTGCAACTCAGTCTGATAGGAACATGAAGATAAGCCTCCTTGAGATCCAAAGTTACCATCTAATGATCTTTGCCCAGCAGAGGCAAAAGCTGCTGTAACGTCAACATTTTGAACTTGGGAATGTCCAGATAAGTGTTGAGGATAGATAATTCCAAAATTGGTCTCCACGTGTTCCCTTTCTTTGGTACTAGGAACAGGCGAGAATAAAATCCTAGGCCCACTTCTGGCATAGGGACCAATGGCCCCTATTTGGAGTAACAGAGAAATTTGCTTGTGAGCCTCTATTCTTTGTTGAGGAGGAACGTCTGGCATGCCTTTGAAAGGAGGCAAGGTATGGAAATAAAACCTGTAACCATGGTGTATGATATCCAATAACCATCTGTCTTGGGTAATTAAACTCCAATTTTCTTTGAAAAGTGCCAACCTTCCTCCCAAAGGTGCTGCCAGACGAGAAGGCTCTGGCAGCTGAAAAGGGTCATTGGGTCTGTTTACGAAAGGACTGACCCCTGCCCTCACCGAAGACTGTGCAGGAGAACTCCTGTTCTAGGCCTGAAAGAGTCCTGAGCTCTGCCCCTACCACGTCTAGATCCTAGACTGGGAATCATAAGAAGGATAAGTCCACCCCTTAGTAGGCCAATTTCTACTAAACTTTGGAGGCTGAACCTGCAAAAAACTTTAACAGTCTGCATAGACTTAGCCTTGTCTTCCATTTTCTTTAAAACTGCCTCAACAGGAGAACCAAACAACACATCAGATTGTAAAGGAGCATCTAAAATCCTTGTTTTAACATGGTCAGATAAATTCTGATCCCTCAGCCAGGCGTGCCTGCGAAGAACTGACCCAGTGGCAGCCACCCTAGACGAGGCCTGTACAGCATCAAAACCACATTGCAAAGAATGCTTACCCACCTGCTCAGACACATGTACTAAATCTTGTAACTCTTTACAATCAATACCTTCCGCCAGAGCATCAACCTTAGACTTCAATTGTGAAAGGAGATAGTTTTGGTATTTCAACATGTGGAACTGGCAATTCAAAGCCCTCATAGCTAGAGTGGAAGAAGTATAAACTTTCTTTCCCCATCTATCCAAAGCCCTGGCCTCTTTATCTGTAGGAACCGGATTCTAGACAACAGAAGCCTTAACACCTTTAGGCCCCTGACTAACAGTTTCTGGGTCTGCCCTAGGACTCTTAAAAAGATACTTATGAGCTTCAGGCACCCTGTAATACCTATCCGGTTTAACAGGAGCAGGAGGCAAAGAATCAGGATTAAGAGAAGCCTCTGTAAAAACATCTTCCACCACATCCAAAACAGGAGGTATAGCCAAAGGCCTATGCTGGGGTAAAACAAAATTCCCTAAGCCTTTTCCTGGAATCAGAGAAGTCCTGACCTTCCCACTTAAAATGCTCCCTCATGGAATGAAGAGTTTCTGAAAAAGAAAAATCCTCAGGAGGAGAAGCAGAAGGAGTAGAATCATCCACATCAGAATCAGAATAAGGAGAATACTCCTGCAAGTCTTCAGTCAAGACTCTGAAACATCCGAAGCCTGCTCAAAACTCCCTAGCTCAGGCTCCACCCTAGGTCTCTTATCAGGAGGGGCAAAGAACCCTAATCAAAGTAATCAAATCTTCTGCCATTTTAAGCATATGCTTCTTGGGCACAGTTCCTGAAGAACTAGGGGTGACACCAACTGAAGCTAAACCTGGCCTGCCTCTGGGAGAAGCCTTGGAAACAGAAGGAGAGGGCCTAACCACCCTAGGAAGGGAGGGAGTATAGTAACCTGAGAAGCCCCTTCAGCCTGACCTGCCTCCTGAGAGGCCACATCCTGCAATAACAAAGTCTCTCCTGGGATCCCGAAACCTCCGGTGGAACCACCGCTCCACCGACACCTCTAAAGAACCGCGTCCGCACGGACGGTTCTTCAAGCCTAGGCTTAACTGGAGCATCCGGCGGCATTTTATAATTGCACCGCTTCCGAAGACTAACCTGGCACAGTCTAACCTTCTCTTTATAGTTTATTGAATCTAGCACAAGAGCCGACACCCAACAACGTCGTGCTCAGGCCCTAAACAAGGAATACACAAAGTATGATAGTCTCTATGCAGTATCTGTTTCCCACAAGAAATACAATTATTCACTTTTCTGACATCCGGTAAACCACTGAGGCAAGAAAAACTAAAATATTCCCAACGGGTACTTAGCCAACTTTGACTCGGTCTGAAACTCAAATCGAAAATTTCAGAACGCCAACCGCACTGTAATGCTGCTTCTGCATCGGACCATGCGGCAAAAAAGACTGAGGATATGACGTCGGTCATGCGCATTTGTACCCTGACGTCCTGATGTCAGTCAAATACGCCTTGACCGACGTCAGCCTTATACTTTGATATTCGGGCCGACCGAGGACAGCGGACTACCCAAGTGTAAGGACTGCAGCAATGTGAGATGAAGAACATGAATGCAATTATTCTGACCTATCCATAATGGTAAGAAAATACAGAGAAACTATAGCAGTACCAAAATAGTATCATACTTTTGTACTATAAAGTCTACATAATGCTCAAGATACCTCATATGCAGTATTACATCTACCAAAATAGCACTGAATCAGCAGGGAAGAGGAGCCTGCTAAAACTCCAAAAAGCAATCAAAGGATAAAAAAGATGATATATCACTGGTGTTAATTGCAAAATAAATTCAAAGAAAAGGCTGGCTTTAAGATACCAAAATTCAAATAGCTAAGTAGTATGGGGTTGTCTTCTGGTTGACCTATCTTCACCACAACTAAACAGATTTCAGAATGGGGCCTTGGATGTTTAGGAGTATGAAAACGGGAGGGGATTCAGTAGCCTTGGAAAGTCTTATAAGTACAGCTAAAAGTGCCTGCTGGTCTTAGAACTATAGGTGATGGAGTTAAAACTCCCAAGTAAAGACCTACAATTTTTCAGTCATGCTTATTTAGTTTGTTAACCAGAGTATAGCACTGACCTCAGTGGGCCATTTTCACACTCAGTTCATGGAAGGAAACTGAAATTCAAGAATTAATAATAAATTGCACACAATAAAAAATATATACCAATATACACTACTATTTTGAGACACAGAAAAAAATTATATCAAGTGATAATTCACTACTACTTTGATACACGTCTTAAATCCATGTATACTTGCAACAAATTTCAGAACACTTTGCTAAAATGAAAAGCTTCTATGTTACAATATTTACAATATGAACAACTGGTCGTAGTGTAGAATAATAATGGGAAAAAGACAACTTTAGTAAACAAAGCACAATATGGAACTGAACAGTAGCAGATTAGTGCAGAGATGAACAAAGAGGATGGTTCAGTTGGAAGGGGGCAGTGAGATGCAATTAATGGGAAAACTGAGACATAAAAGGTAGTAGACAGAGAGAAAATATGAAATGTGAGAAGGCAAGGGAGAGAAGCACTGAGAGCCAAATGGAAGGTATAAATCTTTGCTGATAGGAAGTAGAAGAATTTCTTTGCCCAGAAGAGAAGTTTATGTTTGCTTCTGTCACCTCAACCTCAATGTGGGGCTAGATGTTGCTTCTGGTCTAGCCAGATGCCAATGCAATTGAAATGCGTGGTAGTTTCCAGGGGTCCTTGCTTACTGTACATTTCCATTTGAGAAGCTGATCTCATATTTGGCTATGTGCCAAAGATCACAGATTTTAAATACTGTGTGTTTTAAGATTAACTTATGGTTTTGTAGCCAGTTAGATGGTTGCTGGAGATTTTCTTTTACCTGTGATTTCATGACAGAGTGTGACTGTGGATGTGTATGTAACCATGTCATCACTGTATAGTAACAGGGGCGTAAGTTGGAGATCAACAAGCAATTTGTTTACGAACAGGGAGAATGACATGGGGGATACAATAAGAGTCTTGTGAAATTCCTTTGGTGTAAAGGGCTGCAACAGAAATGGTTGATCCTGCTTGAACTTTAAAGCTTTGATTTTGTCATAAATTTCTGCACCAAAGGTGGCCTTGATTACATGTAATTAAGCAATAGCAGGTAATCTACCTGGAAAAAAAAAAGAAAAAAAGCTTTGGTCAGGTCAATAAATATGGCACCCAAGTTGCTTTTATCCATGTTGAGTAAGACATCGTCAGTTGTCCTATACAAAACAGTCACTGTAATACCTCCCTGACCAGAAGCCACACTGCATGAGAGTACAGAGTATTTTACATAGTTCTGTAATTCAGAGCTAACTGCTTTTTGAGGATTTTTCCCCTAATGTAAATAGTATAGAAATAGTTCTAAAATCACTTGTAGAATCAGGTTTTGAAGTTTTGGGAATAAAACTGAATACTGCTCATTTGGAAGTGTGTCATGCCATGTACATGCTCCTTGTACAGTTAAATGAAAGAAGGATGCAGATCATCTACACCCAATGGGGCATCTGTGAGGATTTGATCATTATGTTTCTCAATGCCTTTTTTATTATTTTGAAATAGAAGGGGGGGTGCCTGACGGAGGACTGGATGGGATCTGGCTGAGAATGTCTATACCACAGGAGTGAAAGAGAGTTTGGAGAATTCAATAACCAAGTTGGTTAAGGGTTAGAGAGTGGAAAGCTAGGGTGTTCTATCCAGTGACCTAATTATCAAATTCTACAACTGCTTCTGATTGGTCTGCAGGTTGTTTTATAGAATTAGTAGACAGGCAGCTTTGCATCTTCTTGTAGCTTGGCTAGCTTTCTTAAGGTGGTTAACTTTTGTTTGCGTCTAATGACAGAACTAATTTAAAAATGTTTCTAAGCATAATCTCTAGTTTTGTAAAGTGCTCCTTAATTCTTTAGCAGTCCATGGTTTTTGACTGTTTTTTCTTAGTAGAGTAATCTTCAGGAAGGTATATGCTACGGAATGTTGTGCGAGTAATTCTGCAAATAAAATGCGTCAGGGAATATGATTACTGGTGCCCAGTTTTATAAGATTTCTTGATATAAAGCCATTTTTGTTTCTTTTTTGTTTGTTTTTTTGGATCCAAGGCTAATTAGTTTTGGGGAGAATCTGTGCCAAGTGGACTAAAGTTAAAGATGATGCAATAGTGGCTGCTGACATATGTTATGAAAATGGATAAGAAATTATTGGGGATGTTGGTAATGAGAAGGCCAAGCACAGAGTAGCTGCCTGATGCGAGGATGGGTGTTCTGGATTCTATAATGTGTTGGGTAAAACTTTGGTTATTAAGGTAATCACATATGATGATTCTGCAAGATTCACAACATTGACTCTAAAGTCCCTACAGTAATGAGCTTTTTAAGGGCTGGGATTTATTGCATTTGTTCTAAGAGAGCTTAATTTCGGTTTCAGAGTACAAACATTCCGTCATGCCAGGCAGTTCTTCCTGTAATATAGCAAGGGTTTATTTTATCGGTACCTTTTGTGTTGAGAGCTCATTTTAAATATATTTATCAGTGTGAAATACTAACTTGCTACTTTAAGGGGCAACACCAAGTACAGACAGTTCACAAACATTAAGATTTTAAGATACCCGTTGAAATCAACTGTAATGATGTGCCCACAGTACATGTGTATGCAATATTATATGCATAGATGTATGTATAAATAAATAAAATGCAGTTTGTGAGCTATCTCCACTGCTACCTCCAAGAATGAAAATGACCAAAATAAGAAGTTATGTACTCACCATAACATTCCATCTGGGTGGCAGTGACAAAGAAGGAATTCTCCAAGGAGAGTTCAATAATCCATCCTCCTAATAAGGATTCCAGGACAATGGATGGATAGAGCGGAAATGAACCAGTCATCTAAATAAGGAAACGCACCAGAATCCTCGTCTCAAGTGAGCCACAACCACTGCCATGCATTTGGTGAACACTCTGGAGGTGGCAGTGAAACTAAAGGGCAGTGCTCTGAACCGGTAATGAATGGCTCCCAGCTGGAAGTGTAGGTATCCTCGGGAGCATCTGTCCATTTCTATGCAGTAGTACACATCCTGAAGATCTATAGAGCACATCCAATCGTCCTTTTCCAGAAAAGGAAGTATGGACTGCACCATGCAACAAACTGACTTGTTCAATCTATTGAGATCCAAGAATGGTCTCCAGTCCCCTATTTTCTTTGGAACCAAAAAGAACCTTGAGTAAGTTCAGAACCCTCTCTGATCTCAGGGTATCTCTTGGATGACTCTTTCTAGCAGTTTCTGAATTTGAGCAACTGCTCGATTCCCTTTGACTGGGTGGAACGTCTGGGAATTCTTTGATTGGAGGGGGTTGTTGAGAAAAGGGAATTTGGTAACCTCTGGATATTATCCTCAGCACCCACACATTGGAAGTTATCTTTTGCCAGGCTCTCCAGTGCAGGAATAGTCAACCTCCAATTGCTTCCAGAGGTGGACAATCGGGCCTCCTTTCAGGAGCGCTGAAAAGGCTTCCCTAAAAAAAAAAAGATTCCCAGAAATTAGAAGTTATGTACTCACCATAACGTTCCATCTGAGTAGGTGTATTCATTTGTCTGCAACCTGTGGGTTATGGATCCGATATCGGATCCGAACCGGCATGGTTTTCCAGCTATGGATCCGAGCTCTCAGCTCCTCCCCTCACCCATAATGCCCTGCTCTCCCTACATGACCTCAGATCGAGTTTGCCATCAATAAAAAAATACCCTAGAAAGGGTAACACATAATATGCAGGAAACTGACAAGGCCAGGGGGATAGGAGGGCGGGATATTGCAGACAATGAATACACCTACTCAGATGGAACGTTATGGTGAGTACATAACTTCTACATCTGAAGTAGGAGATTCATTTGTCTGCAACCTGTGGGACAGAGTCCCCAGCTACCTGAATCTTGGGCGGCCATCATGGAAGGATATTCCGGAGCACCACGGAGTCAAAGGATGCTCTACCTCTAGATGTAATGTCCAACTTGTAGTGGGAAATAAAGGTATGAGATGAAGCCCAAGTGGCTGCTGAACAAATATCATCCAGAGGAATCCTAGCTTTAAAGGCCGCTGAAGTAGAAACTGACCGGGTTGAATGGGCATGTACTCCCGCCGGTGCGGGCCTTCCAGAAGCTTGATAAGCCAATAAGATGCACTGCGAAATCCAGCGTGATAAGGAGACTTGGGAAATTGGTTTACCCAAATTGAATTTAGCAAAGGAAATAAACAACTGGTCGGATTGCCTATGACCAGTTGTCCTGTTCAGATAAAATCTAAGTTGCCTGTGAACATCTAAGGAATGTAGCTTGCATTCACCTTTGTTTTGATATTTAGGAAAGAAAACAGGGAGGTTAATGGATTGATTAATATTTGCTTCAGAAGCTACCTTAGGAAGAAAGGACAGATTGGTCCTGAGGTATACACGGTCCGGATGAAAGACCAAGTAAGGAGGCTTGACGGATAAGGCTTGAAGTTCTGAAACTCTCTTGGCCGAGGTAATGGCTACTAAAAAGGCCGTCTTGAAAGATAGAAATTTCAGATCTACCGTAGCTGCAGGTTCGAAGGGGGGGAGCGGTCAAGGCCTGAAGAACCAAAGAAAGGTCCCAAGGAGGAACCACTTGCTTTACAGGGGGTCTGAGGAGAAAAGTACCTTTTAGGAAAATTTTACACAATTTGGCAGACATCAGTGGACTGGAGTATTGACCAATATGATAGTGAGAAATTGCCGCAAGTTGTACTTTGACCGTAGAACTGCTGGCACCATCATTAAAAAGAGTGGTTAGGAAGTCAAGCACCAGAGGAAGGGGAACTGTGAAGGGGTCTAGACCTTGCCGCTCCGCCCAAATGGGGAACCGTTTCCACTTGCTGCGGTAAACTTTCCTGGTAGATGGTTTATGAGCCGCTACCAGGATGGCCTTAACTGGAGACGAAATACCGGGAGTCCTGATCAGGAGTGGAACTGGAGCAGCCAAGCAGTCAGCTTCAGGTTGTCCAGATTCAGGGCTGATAGATGGGACGGGTGAGATATCAGATCCGGGATGGGATCTAGAATCCAAGGAGGATTCACTGAGTGCGACCTTAGGAAAGGGAACCAGATCTGTCGAGGCCAGAATGGGGCAATGAGAATCATTCTGCACCCCAACCGAGAGGCTTTCTGAAGAACTTGGAGCATCAGAGGCAAAGGGGGGTAAGCATAAAGAAGACCGGGGGGCCAAGCATGCACCAGAGTGTCTCTTGGGGTATCTCCGGGAGGAGGGATTAGAGCGAAAAAACTGTCGCACTTGGTGTTTGAGGGAGACGAAAAAGATCGCAACAAGGAGTTCCCCACCATGCGAAGATGCGTTTCGCTACCTGAGCATTGAGAGACCACTCGTAAGGGGAGAGAATGGTGCGACTGAGTTTGTCCGCAAGGATGTTGGACCGACCCGGAATATGCGTTGCGATGAGAAAGCGGTTGGTGGAGATTGCCCATTCCCACACTCTCATGGCTTCTCGACAAAGAGGGTAAGACCTGGTTCTCCCCTGTTTGTTGATGTACCAGACGACAGACATGTTGTCCGACTGAATTGCAATAGTTCCCAAGGGAAGAAAGGCCTGTAGTGCTTGCAACACTAAGAGCACTGCTCTCATCTCTAGAACATTGATATGCAGTAAGGTCTCTGAATCGTTCCACGTGCCTTGGACCGTCGGCCTGCAAAATACCCCCACCGGCGGGAGGCGTCCGTGGTCACCGTGGCGAGAGGGGGAGAAGCACAAAAGGGGCAGCCTCCGTGGAGATCTTGTGAGTGGAGCCACCACAGGAGGGACCGCTTGCAAGCCTTGCTGATCGCAATGGGATGATGCATAGGAAGAGCAAGATAAGACCACTGAACTAGGAGTGTCCATTGAAGGACCCGCATATTGAACCTGGCGAGAGGAAGAAGAGCTATCGCTGCTGCCATGGACCCTAGAGCCCTCAGGACCAACTCCGCCGGAACTGAGCTGGAGTGGAGGATGGCCCACACCTGGAGCTGCAGATTCTGAATTCTGTCCGCAGTGAAGAAGGCTCTTAACCGTCTCGTGTCTAACCTGGCACCTATAAAATCTATGAACTGCGTAGGGGCTAGGTTGGACTTTTCTGCATTTATTGTGATGCCCAGATGGGGAGCTAGATGGAGAAAGGAATCTCGCACCAATAACAGCAGATGCCTTGTTGGAGCGGTGAGGAGCCAGTCGTCCAGGTAAGGGAAGACCTGTACCCCCTGAAGCCTCAGGTGGGCCGCTACCACTGCTAATACTTTGTTGAACACCCTGAGGGCTGTGGTGAGACCAAAGGGAAGGACCCGGAATTGGTAGTGACTGGCTCCCAGCCGGAAGCGGAGAAACCTCCTGGAGTGTCTGTCCATTAGGATATGGTAGTACGCATCCTTGAGGTCTATAGAGCACATCCAGTGATTTTCTCCCAAAAGGGGGAGAATGGACTGTAGGTAACCATTGAACTTCTCCTTGGAACTGCAGGTTCAGAGTGAAAGGTCTAATATTGGTCTTAGATCCCCGTCTTTTTTTGGCACTAAAAAGACCTGAGTAGAACCCTGATCCAATCTGGTCTGGGGGACGGGCTGGATGCCTCCTTCTTTAGCAGATGGCCAATTTCTGCTAAAGCGGCCTCCCTGACCGGGTGGAGCGTCCGGGAGGACTTCAATTTTGGAATGTGATGAAATGGGATGCGATATCCTCTGGATATGATGCGGAGGACCCAGCGGTCTGATGTTATGGACTCCCATGCGCTAGGTGCTCCGGCGTCCCCGACTGCCTCAGAGTGGAGCAGCGGGCAACCTTTCAGGGCTGCTTGCGGGCCATTCAGAGAAAGGTTCTCTGGACCCGAAGTTCCTGGGAGCCCCTCTGCCCCTGGGGCGGCGTCCTCCTGTCCTCCTCTGCGGAAGGACTGGTTGTCTGGGCGGGTTGGGACTGCTGCGACTTCGGAACCACATCTTCTTCTGGCCCTTTTGGTTCCTAGAATAGGGCCTCTGGGGCAGAGAAGCGGATTCGGCGGCAGACAGCGTCTTCCGTCCTTCTCGCTCTGGGTCAAAGTATCACGAACAGTTTTGCCAAAAGGGCAGAACCATCAAAGGAGCATTAGAATGCCTTGAAGGGCTCTGAAATGCATAGAGCCAGGCCTGGCACTAGGCCTGTCCCTGTGGCTCCCCTCCGTAACATGGGACAGTAACCTATAGAGGTAGTCACGGACCTGAGAGTAGCCATCTGGTGGAGTGCAAAATTTGTCCTCCTCCGACATGGACTCTGGGGATGCAGCGTATTCCTTGATATGTCGCTGCATCCTAATCACATGTGCCAGGTAGTTCAGCGCCTCACTGAAAAGGTCGCTGAACTAAACATCCGCCTCCCCAAAGCGGTCCATCATCCGAGACTCCTTGCTGGGGGATGGACTGAGAGGCTCTCCTGAGCAAGTTCCCTCTTGGTGGCTGCATGGTCAACATGGCATCTACCGGAGGCCTTACTCCAGTGGGCACGGTCAGCGGAGGACTAAGTATCTGGTCTGGCCTTTTGGGATTGGCTCCCACGGTGTCCGGATCCTTCCACGCCCTGGTGGTAATCAGTCCACCAGGGGTCGGCAGGAGGGACACCCAAGAGGTAGCGCTTCAAATGCCTCCAAGAACACGGACTCGTCCGAGGAAGACTTGGGGTGGACCACCCCTTATGCGGCAGGAGACATCAGTGATACTCTGGATACCACATTAGGCATAAATGTAGGATTTGTTCTCATGGACACTCTATCTTGATGGAAGATCAGGAAGGGTTGCACTGCCATTAATGCCTGTAGTTCAGAGACCCTTCTTGCTGAGGTGATTGCCAGCAGGAAAGCAGTCTTCCAGGAGAAGTATTGTAATTCTGCTGTTGCTGCTGGTTCGAAGGGAAGTGTCAATTTTTCTAGCACAAAGTTCAAGTCCCATGCTGGCAATGGTGGTTTCCTGGGAGGTTTTACATTTTAATTCCTCTCAGAAACTGCCTGAGCAGAGGATGTGAGAAGACAGGAGGATCAAGCTGTATTCTGCTGGAAATGGCTGATGCATGTGTCTTGATGGTAGAATAGCACAGGCCTGTATGGAAGAGCTCTGCCAAGTACTCCAGGATGCTAGCTAGGTTTACGAGTGCCACATTTTCTCCTTTGCAGTACTCCAAATGAGATATCTTTTCCATTTTGCTGCATAATTCTTTCTTGTTGAAGGTCTGAGCCTCAAGGATTATGTCTTTAACCCTTTGGGATAAATTTGGGTTAATTGTTCTTATGTAATGTTCCAGGCAGTTAGCTGCAGAGTTTTCAGGCTTGGATGCAGGATGTTGTAGTTGTTCTGTGTTAACAGCAATGGGATCAGAGGTAGTGCCCATATTTGTTCCTGAGACATGCTCCTCAGCAATGGGTACCAATGTTGCCTTGGCCAGTCTGGAGCTATCAGAATGATCCTTGGACGTTCCTCTTTGATCTTCAAAAGCACCTTGTGCATCAAAGGAAGTGGTGGGAATGCGTATGCTGTCAGGTTCTTCCAACTGAAAGATAGGGAGTCCACCTTCAAGCAAGTGGGTGAATGCGTCCTTGTGCAGAATCTTTTTAGCTGGTGATTGAGTGGGGATGCAAATAAGTCTATTTGTGGTAATCCCCATTCTCTTGTGATGGCTTTGAAGATGTCCGGATGCAGCATCCATTCGTGGGCATCTGTGGTAGTTCTGCTTAGTATGTCTGCTAGAATGTTTTCTTTTCCCGGTACAAAAATTGCTTGTAACTGAATGTTGTAGCTCAGAGCCACATCTCATAGGTCCAGTGCCAGCCAGCATAGAGGGTATGAATGTGTGCCTCCCTGCTTGTTGATGTACCACATAACTGTGGTGTTGTCTGTCCTTATCATAAACTGACCTTCTTGGAGAAATGGTCTGAATGACTGGATTGCCAATTTTACTGCCAGCATTTCCTTTAGATTTATGTGCAGGCGCAGTTGGTCTTGAGTCCATAAGCCTTGTATGCACTTGTCCAGCATGTGTGCCCCCCAACCGAGGTCTGATGCATCTGTCGTGATAGTTTGGCTTGGTTGACTGTTGCAGAAGGGCAATCCTGTGTTTGATTGACAGGCTTGAGCCCACCATAGGAACTCTTGCTTCAGGCATGGGATTATTGGAATTTTGGTTTCTAGGCTGTGCTTGTGCTGAGACCACAAATTCTTTAGGTACCACTGTAGCTTTCTCATATGCAGCCTGGCATGAGGGACCAGAATTATGCAGGATGCCATGAAGCCTAGGGCTTGTAGTACTTTCCTTGCAGTTAGATGGTTCTGCTTTATTAATGCCAAGAAGTAGAGAGGTAGTTGCTCTTTCTTTTCTGCAGTTAGGAATGCCATTTGTTTTGATGTGTCCAGCTCTGCACCCAGAAAGGTTATTCTTTGGGATGGAATCAGCCTTGACTTTTTATATTGACTTTATATCCCAGGGCTTGCAGCAGGTAAATGACTCTTTGTAAGTCTTCTGTTAGCTTGCTTTTGTTGTCCGCTTGTATCAGGCAGTCGTCCAGGTAGGGGTAAATTTGGATTCCCTGAAGTCTGCAATGAGCAATTACTGATGCCAGGCATTTCGTGAACACTCTGGGCACAGTAGATAAGCCAAAGGGCAATGCTGAGAATTGATAATGCTCTGATCCTGCAAGAAATCTGAGGTATCTTCTGCAATTTGGTCGTATGGGGACGTGCAGGTATGCCTCCTTGAGATCTAGAGTTGCCAGCCAAGACTCCTTGCCCAGCATGGGAAGGTGCTGCTGTAGGGTCAGCATTTTGAATTTTGGAACAATGAGGAATGTGTTTAAAGCGGACAGGTCGAGAATAGGCCTCCATTTGCTCTCTTTTCTTGGTACCAGGAAGAGTCTGGAGTAAAATCCCTTTCCTTGTTCCATAGATGGTACCTTTTCCACAGCTCTCATTCTTAATAATTGAGATATTTGCTTTAGAGCTTCTGCCCTTTGAGTAGGTGGTAGGTTTGGCATTCCTCTCTTTGCTGGTAGAGTATGGAAATGGAACCTGTAACCTTGGTCTATAGCTTGCAAAATCCATTTTTCCCTTGTGATGCAATGCCAGTTCTTTGAAAATAACGTTAGCTTTATGCCTAAGGGTGCTTCCAGTTGTTCCCTGGTAGTGTGCCACAGCCAAGTCACTGTGATTGTGTTGTTGTAGTGGTGGTGGCTCGTCTGTGCCTCGCTGGTTGTTACCTTGCCACTGCCGCCCCTGTAGGCACCCTGGATTGGTTTCTGCCTCTTGAACGCCTATTCCTGCCTCTCTGTGTCTTAGAGGAGTCCGGAAAGGACCAATTCTTGGAGGCCAGTTCCTGCTAAACCTTGGAGGTTGAACCTGTAAGAAATCTTTCACTGTTTGCACAGATTTCCCTTCTCTTCCATCTTTTTTAGTACCTGCTGTGCAGGGAACCAAATAAATTGACTTTGTCCATGGGAGCATCTAAAAGCTTTGATTTGACATGGTCTGGTAATGCCTGCTCTTTCAACCATGCATGTCTCCTGATAACTGTGCCAGTCATGGCTGATCTAAAGGAAGCCTCCAGTGCATCATAGCCACATTTCAAAGAATGGTTACTAACCTGCTGTATGTTATGTACCATTTCCTGAACATATTTCTTATCTAAAGATTCTTCAGAGGACAGCTTTTTAGTTAACTGGTCTAGCATAAACTCTTAATATTGAATCATATGAAATTGGCAGTTCAAAGCCCTAGATGACAAAGTAGCAGAGGTGTAAACTTTTTTACCCCATCGCTCTAAGGACCTGGATTCCCTTTCAGAGGGGAGGGGGTTTTTAGTAGATGTAGTTGCTACAGCTTTAGGACCCTGGGAGATGGTCTCTGGATCTGCAAAAGGGGCCTTGTATAAATGGTGATGAGTGTCCGGGACCCTGTAGAACCTATCGGGCTTAGCAGGGGCCGGAGGTAATGAATCAGGAGCAGTGCAAGCATCATTAAATGCATCATCTACAACAGAAAGAACTGGAGGTATAGCTAAAGGCCTATGCTGTGGCAAATGTAGAAAGGTTCTAAGCCTTTTTCTGGAGTCTGAGAAATCTTGGCCCTGCCACTGAAAAAGTTCCCTCATAGCATGCAAGGTTTCCCCAAAGGAAAATTCCTCAGGTGGAGAGGCTGAAGGAATGGACTCTTCAGCATCAGAGTCTTCGTAAGGAGAATAAGGAGCCTCAGGAGGGTCTGCATGTTCTGAGTCATCAGAGGAATCATCTGTGGATACAGGCTCTGGGGGCTCTGCTCTAGGCCTCTTCTCTGGAGGTGGATGAGAGGTCCTGTCTGGATGAGGCTGGGATCCACGGATTAAAGAAATGAGATCCTCAGCCAAAGAAAGCATATGGGAACTGGTGCTGGGCCTGTGAGAGGGGGGCTTAACAGGCACCGTTTTTGAAGCTTTAGCTGCTTTAGCCCTGGCAAAGGCCTTAATAGACATGGCTGCAGGAGGCCTAGCAGCTCCACGTGCAGGGGTTGAAATATCCAAGGGAATAGTGTCTGATAATTCCTGAGAAATCGCAACTGCAGGTTGGATTTCCGAAGCAGATTCCACCAGGTTAGAAGAGGCCTCGGTAGAAGGCATGTTTTCGGCTGGGGAAAGAACCGCTTGCTCGGTTTCAGCTGAAACCGAGACACTCGTGGTTGGCTTAACCGCGGTTTCGGCCGAAACCGCGGACCGCGAGTGTCGGTCCTTTTCCCTGAGTTTTTTGGTTATTTGTGAAGTCGGAGGATCCGACGGCATGATATAAGCAAAATCAGAGCCGAAAAACTGTTCTGCAAACTCCGACCGGCGTCTAAGCGTCCGTCGGTTAAAAGAAGCACAGGCTAGACAAACTGCTACGTCGTGGTCTGGGCCTAAACAAGGTAAGCAGTAAGAGTGGAAATCTTTATGAGGTATTTGTTTCCCAGTTATTCACTTTTTCTGACATCGGCTGAGGCAAGAAAGAGTCCCCAACGGGGTACTTAGCTTTTTAGAAGTCTTCGAAGTAGTATTCGGTTGTAGTAATCTCTGGTTCTGACCGACCGGCACTTGCGAACAGCTTCTGCTTCGGGCGCCACACAGCAAGAAAGACTGAGGAAAATGGCATCGGCTGATGCCTTTATACCCGAATAACTGCAGCTATGACGTTGGGTGAAGCGCGACACCAGCCGAAGCCAGACCCAGACTTTGGAATCCGGCCGACCGAAGGGCTGCCTGACGACAGGACAACCCATTTGTAAGGACTGCAGATGCATCCTTGGAAGGACATCCTCCTGGAGTGTCTGTCCATTAGGATATGGTAGTACGCATCCTTGAGGTCTATAGAGCACATCCAGTGATTTTCTCCCAAAAGGGGGAGAATGGACTCTAAGGTAACCATTCGGAACTTCTCCTTGGGAACTGCCAGGTTCAAGAGTGAAAGGTCTAATATTGGTCTTAGATCCCCCGTCTTTTTTGGCACTAAAAAGAACCTGGAGTAGAACCCTGATCCAATCTGGTCTGGGGGGACGGGCTGGATGCCTCTTTTCTTTAGCAGATGGCCAATTTCTGCTAAAGCGGCCTCCCACTGACCGGGTGGAACGTCGGGGAGGGACTTCAATTTTGGAATGTGATGAAATGGGATGCGGTATCCTCTGGATATGATGCGGAGGACCCAGCGGTCTGATGTTATGGACTCCCATGCCGCTAGGTGCTCCGGAACGTCCCCGACTGCCTCCAGAGTGGAGCAGCCGGGCAACCTTTCAGGGCTGCTGCGCGGGCCATTCAGAGAAAGGTTCTCTGGACCCGAAGTTCCTGGGAGCCCCTCTGCCCCTGGGGCGGCGTCCTCCCTGTCCTCCTCTGCCACGGAAGGACTGGTTGTCTGGAGCGGGTTGGGACTGCTGCGACTTCCGGAACCACATCTTCTTCTGGCCCTTTTGGTTCCTAGAATAGGGCCTCTGGGGCACAGAGAAGCAGATTCCGACGGCAGACAGCGTCTTCCCGTCCTTCTCGCTCTGGGTCAAAGTATCACGAACAGTTTTGCCAAAAAGGGCAGAACCATCAAAGGGAGCATTCGCGAATGACGCCTTGAAGGGCTCCGTGAAATCGCAATGACGGAGCCAGGCCTGACGTCTAGTAACTAGGCCTGTCCCTGTGGCTCTAGCGGCTCCCTCCGTAACATGGGACAGTAACCGCATAGAGGTACTTGTCACGGACCTGAGAGTGGCCATACGGGTGGAGTGCAATAATTTGTCCTCCTCCGATATGGACTCTGGGGGGGATGCAGCGTATTCCTTGATACGATCGCGCTGCATCCTAATCACATGTGCTAGGTAGTTCAGCTCCCTCACTGAAAAGGTCGCTGAACTAAACATCCGCCTCCCCAAGCGGTCCATCATCCGAGACTCCTTGCTCGGGGGATGGACTGAGGGGCTCTCCTGAGCAAGTTCCCTCTTGGTGGCTGCCGCCGTCAACATGGCATCTACCGGAGGCCCCTTACTCCAGTGGGCACGGTCAGCCGGGGGACTAAGTATATGGTCTGGCCTTTTTGGGATTGGCTCCACGGTGTCCGGATCCTTCCACGCCCTGGTGGTAATCAGGTCCACCAGGGGGTCGGCAGGAGGGGACACCCAAGAGGTAGACGGGCCCGCTTCAAATGCCTTCAAGAACACGGACTCGTCCGAGGAAGACTTGGGGGCAGACCACCCCCCCCTTATGTGAAGCATTTCCATGATGTCTCCAAAGGAGACATCCTTGGGGGGTGATCTTGGGGAGCCTTCCCCTTCCTCCAAATCCGTGTCTTCTGTGAGAGACTCGGGGGAGTCTATGTGCCTCCTTTTGCATGTATGCTTGCAAGGGCATCCTCCGGGGCTGTCAGAGGACCCCTGCATAGCGGTGTCATGTTCCAAAGGAACAACTTGGGGCAAAGGAGCGGGCTGTCCCAGTGGCGGATGGTGGAAGCCTGGCCCAGTGCAGATGGAGGCGGGGCGGAGCCAAGCAAGTGCCGGGGGTCTGGAAACCCTCAACAGGGCCCTCTCCACTACATCAAAAGCCGAGGGGGAGCCGACCTCGACCAAAGGATCCGATAATCGGCTCCCCCTAGGATCCGAAGAGTGGATCGGAGCCGGCACTGAAGCACTCGGATCCGAGGGGACAGTGCGCTCCGACACCGATGGCGCCGAAGGAGCACTGATCCCCCGGATCCGGCTCGGATCCAGGCTCCGAGGTCGGATCCGGCACTCGAGGGTAGGGTCAGATCCGGTACCCAGTACTATCGGCGCCGACCCACCCCGCTCGGCTGCTCGGCTCCAACTGCTCCGAACCCGGGTAGCGGGTCGGAGAAAAAGCTATAGGTTTAAAGAAGGTCGAGCTCCCCAGAGGGAGGCAAGAGCACTCCCATCTGCATCTGGGCCTGGATGAACCTTCTCATCATCCGGTCCAGATCAGCATCAGATAAACTGTACGTGGATCTCGACGAGGCTACCGAGGTAGGCCTTGAGTGCCTCCTCGATAGCCTCGACGGAGATCGGGTCTCCTCCTCCTCAGGTCCCGGTGAGAAGCACACAGGAGACCGGAACCGAGGAGGGGGAGAACCAGCAGACAAGGAGGCTGGAGGAGAAGCCCGCTTGGCAGGCGGGGCCGAAACAGAGGTCTCGGCCCGCCGCTTATGGTGCTTCTCCCTCCGGTCCTTCTTTCTTGCTTCCCTCTCCTCCAAACCACTAGAGGGAGGTTGAGTCCCAGGTGGAGGAGGGGGAGCCGGAGAGGAGGGAACCGTGGACACGGTACCCCCCAAGGGAGCGGTAGCTGAAGCCGAGTCCGGGGGCAAAAGTCCCGCCAGGACCAGCTTCGACCTCCGCTCCTTCAATGCCCTGGGGTTGAACCCTGCACAAATGGAACATCCAGAAGTGAGGTGTTCAACCCCAAGGCATCGAACGCACCAAGTGTGGCCATCAGCAGGGGAAAGCTTATGGCCACACTCGGAGCACTTCGAAAAGAAAGCCTTAGGGGGTTCAGACATCCTAAGGATAGTACTACTACTTTACTTTATCTTGAAAATTAAAGAAAGTAAAGGCTAACTAGCCAAGCAAACACAGGCCCAAACACACACTACGCACCAGCGAGGGGAGGGTAACTAAAAGTTATAAAAGTTATTAAAACTAAAAAACTTTAAGCTATAAAGATAGGGAACCTACAACTTTCACACAAAACTAACTAAAAAATTTTAAATTTAACAGTGAAAAAGGTAATAATAACACTTAGCTGAAGAGCTCTGAAAATCCAATCTGGTCACCAGCGCGGCAAACTAGATCTGGGGTCATGTAGGGAGAGCAGGGCATTATGGGTGAGGGGAGGAGCTGAGAGCTCGGATCCATAGCTGGAAAACCATGCCGGTTCGGATCCGATATCGGATCCATAACCCACAGGTTGCAGACAAATGAATCTCCTACTTCAGATCCTTGGTTTTGTAGACCTCCTCTGCCTAGAAGGTGACATCTTCCTTTACTGTCTCCCCCTCTTCCTCTGGGGGAGAAACTCACCACCTGTGTCTTGGTAGAGACTTTTTGAACCACATTTTTCTGCTGCCCCTGTGGGCGTTGGGATAAGGTCTCGGAGGAACCAAAAACACATGTCCATAGCAGACAGGATCTTACTTTCCTTCTCACACCTGGACAGTATATCTTTGACTTTGAGACCAAAAAGGGACATGCTGTCAAACAGGGCACTGACAAACAAAGACTTTGGAACCCGCAGCTCTGCTCATTCCTTCAGCTGCATGTGCTATGAACCTCATGGATGAGCTGGCTACGGAATGCAGGGTAGCTAACTGAGAAGCTACTTTCTCTTTAGCTCCCTCAGCTACCGCTCCTTCAAGGGTATCTGAGAGCTCTTTGATCAGATCCCTTTGCAGTCTGGTAAAATGTGAAAGGTAATTCAGTGACTGCAAGGCAAAGGTTGCTGACGAGAAGACACACTTTCCACATCTATCTATCGTCCTGGAATCCTTATTAGCAGGATGGCTAACCCAACTCTCCTCAGAGAGTTCCTTCTTGGCCGCTGCCATGTATATGTGAGGATGAAATGAAAAACTGACATATCAGATTTAATGTTTGTCACATCCTTGTTTTCCTATTTGACATTTTTCGTTTTTTGAATCCTTTGGCAAAGCCAATGAAAATTTACTAACAAGGATATTCTGTCTCCCCACCAAAGTGCTATTTTCATACCTGAATGCAGCTGCTGGTTGTCTTCCAGTGGCACTGGGGAACACATGGTACAGGAAGTCACTCAGCAATGTATCGCATACAAACCCTAGAATGAATAAAAAGCAAAAAGGACATTTACCTTCAACAGTAGGACATACAATGTATAGACTACAAATCTGGATTCCATCCTCCTCTAACTACCATATTCAAAGCACAGACAGTGATTACATTTAGCAAACACATTATTATTTCAATCTAGTCAAAGCTAGATGCAACTAATGAAATGGAAGCCAGACCACCTGCACAGAGGCAGAGCATCCATACGTGCCACCACAACTCTAGTACAACTAGTGGCCCAAGTACTGCAGGACTAGCAACAGGACAGGAAGGAGGGAAGAATAAGCAAATCAAAACCCAGCTCTCCTTCCCTGGCTTTACTGCACTGCAGGTTCTACATCTAAATTTCTTAAAGATGGTAGAGGCTAGTCTAGGGTAAATGACTCAGCTTTAAAGTATAGCAAGAGTGTAAGGAGTTGCCCTTAACAGGGAATTGCATGCATGACAGCATGTACACAAATATCTCCTCCAATGACACACTGCATATTAGGGGAGCATAAGGGCATAATTAAACAAGTCTGGGCCTCCGGTAGGATGAGATTTCATTATCTTTTATCTTGGTCCCATAAAACTGGCACTGACATTCTGATCTTCAATGGAAAGAAAGGTGAACAGGGAGTTATAGGTCAGCTAGCCCAAGAGGAGAGAGACCAGGAGGAGTACCAGGTGAAGACAGAATGATAAAAAAAAAATTAATTAATTAATGAACTAAAATGTATATAGTCAAACTTCATTCTGAGTTGCATTCAAAAAAGAATTTATGTACCAATGATTTTTCTAGTTTGCTCTACATTACTTCTAAATTTGTCGCAGACTAGCATCTTTTACAGCAAGCTCCCAAGACAGCAGCTGCTTGCCTGTATGTGATGTACATTTAAACAGAAACAAAGAAGCGTTTACAGATCTTACCACCCAATGGTCAAAGGTAAGTATTACACAACCTTGTTCTTTTGAGAAATGAAAGACAGAAGAAAAAAAGACAAGCTAATAACACATTTAACAAAAAAAACAAAAAAAAAAAAAAGAAAACCTGGAAATGTTAATATGCCACCTTTCAGAACTAGAAATCATCCTACAGTACTGATGATTTATATTCAAAAGCAGTCCTGAAAACTTGTCTGTGCATGCATTGCATGTATCGGTCTAACTGATATCCATCTACCTCATGGGGATGTGTAGCACCCTGAAGTAGAAGAGGAGGAGGAAAAAGACAATACTGTGCAATCATGATACTTGGAAGTTATAAGGGTGCTCCCCCTCAGCAAACATCATTTACTTTTGTAGTCTCTCCTTTAAAACAGACTAAGTACTTTATGACTCTGTCTCAAGGGCCAAGTAAACACCACTTTAAAGTAACTCCCAAGTAATGACTCAGTCTTAAAGGCCAAACCAGTGAACAGTACCCTACAATGTCTTTCAAGTAGCTTTTCTGTGACTTGGCAGCCCAAATGTAAGGATATAAACAACAGGCACATAGAAGAATCAAGGACAAGCAGCTGACAAGTTATGAAAATAATTATAAAAAAAATAACTGCGAATTTCAGTTTCAGTGCAACAAGCCATGTGCACTAGGCAATCACAAGAAATAATACATCTTCATGACTGGTGAGTGGCTTTTAGGCTTTCACAAGGTACCACAAAACAGAATATCTCACTAACCAATACCAAACATGCATAGTACAGCACTACAAATTTAATGAAAATTTACTGTAGCTCACTTACTGTTTAGTCTTGCATTACAATCTAACAGCATAGATGTATCCACAGTGAGAGCTATTTTCAAGTGTCTGGTGACCTGGTACACTCCACAAGCATAGCCATGATCCCCGACCTTCATTACAAGGCTATAAGCCCCCAAATGGTTCTTGCTACAATTTAGCTACCTCTCACATCATTTCCTCTCACTTTTCAGATGAATGGCAAATGTTTTGAAGTCCTCTGCACATGCTCATGATAAACAGCAACACTAGACAAATCTGACATTAGGACTTTGGGTTAGACTGCCTTCTGGCTGACAGCTGAAAATAGATATTCTGCTTTTTGGTGATTAGCTGTTCCTAAAGAAAAAAAATTCAAACTTTTCATTCACATAATGGCACTAGGAAATAAAAGTTTCATAACTGTTTGACCCTCCAAAATGCATGAGTAGGTGTGTAACATACTACTTCCACAATCAAAGTATCTCAGAAAGCTCACCTTATTCCAAGTTACAGAGGAGTTAGTTAGTCAACATAAGTAGCTTCATAGGTGCAGGGAGGCAAAGACCCACCTCTTAAAAAATTGTTACGATACTGCTAACAGTGATTTTTAGTTTTCAACATTTTCTTTAGAAGTTGCACTTAAAAAAGGGTAGAAATAGTTAATTTACACCATTTTCAAGTGCAAAACATGTGTCTACCTAAATTTAGTCATGCAGCTAGTGGATCTGCCTGCAGTGGCTGGTATTACACTAATGTTCACATATGAAGCATCACAATTCATGGAATTAGCAGGGTTCTCAAACTCCTTCTCCTCATCTACCTATGAAGCTCACTCATCATTTCTGAAGTTATGTTATAACTCTGTGCTCATGGTTTGAAGGACTCGTGAAGAGTCTTTCCATTTAAGGTGCAAGATCATTGCACAATGTTTTTTACACCAATATCTGACAACTTCTTCTCTTTGCCTTTCATATAATTTCATAGTAACAGTAGAAGAGAAAAGTATTATAAACAAAGCTAAATGTCTCAAATTATAGAAAAAAATAGCTTACACTGGCTTCTGAGCGGTGTTTTTGACATTGTTAAAGCTTGTAGGGTAAAGCTGAAATCTATCTTACAGCAAATAGCAAATTTTCCTTCCAGTTTTTGAATGCAATGTACTAAGACCAGTAACTAACATAGGACTAGCATAATAACTCATGAAGGCAAGTCCTGTATATGGTTATTTCAAATGTTTTTGGCTGTTTGAAAACAGCCCCCCCCCCCAACAACTACTCCATTACCTTGAGAGGTAATATTGACCAGAAAATGTACATGCTTTTCAAAATTTTGGCCCCTCAATACCACTTTAACAATTTTATTAGATTGACCACAGAACAAATGTACACCAAGACTGCTGACTCAGAGTTAAAAAATGAGTACTTTCTATGTTGACCATGACTGGGTACATCTTCTACAGAAGTCTACAGCAATTTACTACCACAAAATGTCTGGTAGCCCTGCAATAGCTAGAAGCCCTCTCAGCTGTACAGATTGGTTTCTGGAAAGAATTCGCATAGATTTCATACTTTCTCCAGATTTCTACTTACATTTGCCACCAAAATAACATTTGGGCTTTCTCAACATTTCTTTGAACTCGCATGATCCCAATGTAAACAAGCTGCAAGGCAAGAGACAAGACAGTCTTGGAACAACTGCTTTTTATGAGAAGCAGTGGGCACATAGCTTTTTTTATAAAATATATACTGTCAACAAGGTCAAAGCCTCTGCTTAGATCCAGAAAGATGGCACCGTTGGGTAGTCCCCTTTGTCTATGTTGCTGCTGCAAACATGACCAGATGCTTTACCTAACACAGTAGTTAGAAATAGATTAACTGCAAGGTGGAGATGGTAAACACTTCCTAAGCTGTTCCCCATGGAAGAATCTGAGCATCCTGGGGTCTTCAGTGCTGGGCCTGCTGGATCCAGAGAACTATTTCAGGATTTTTTCTTTTTGGTTCTATTTTTCCATTTCTTTCACTTCGCTCCTCCCTCTCTCCTTTTCCTTAATACCACTTTTTTGAAGAAGTAGAAGCATTCAAGCTGTCTCCCCCACTCAGACAGGAAAAGGATTTTATTCCAAAATGTTTTTGGTCCCATGAAAGTGGGGTACATGGAGACCAATTCTGGATCTTTCCCGGATCAACACCTTTCGCAAGACTCCTTCCTTTCGGATGTTATTCCTTCAGATATTATTTCCTCTTCTACTTCCTCAGCCTTTCTGGAGTCTCTAGATCAAATGGATACATACTTTCACAACCCCATTCATCCTCTTTTCTGGAACGTTTTACATTTCTCCGTTTCTTCCTTGCATTTTCATTTCTCTCCTTTCCCTCTGGCCTCTTTACTGCCCCAAGGATATTCACCAAATGCCTTGCTCCTGTCATTGCTTTTTACAGGCTTTGAGGTATTCAGATTTCTGCTTATTCAAGCTCCTTGTCCTAGCAGTCTGCTTTGGGATCTCCAGTTTACTACTGGTCTTTTACACATTCTTGGACTCAACACAACTCCAGAAATCTGATATGAAATCTTCCCAAAATCATGTTTTCCTTGGATGCAGGCTTCAGACAATTCCCTTGTTGGGATCTCTTCCTGCCCCCAAGGATCTGTCTAATGGCCTTTATCCAATTCCTTCTTCCTCTGGCATTGGTCACGGTCAGGAATTTCTCATGGTCCAGGCATTCACAACTTCCACCATTCCCATGCTCCCTTTCACTAAGGTCCATATGAGGAAACTACATCAAAAATCAGTGTGGCTTCAACAATGTCACCCCCTAGACATCCTTGTTCCTTTTCTTTCTTGTCTGAAGCTCGTGTTTCAGGGTAGATTCATCAATGTTCTTTCAATCCAGAGTTCCCTTTTTTAAGCTCCAGTTCCCACTTGGGAGCTTTTCACAATGCCTCAGACAAGGGCTGAGGTGGCCCTTATGGCCCCTTAAAGCTCCAGGGTCTCTGGCCTTCTCATCAGAGGTCAGGCCACATCAACATAGAAGAGCTGAGGGCTCTACTTCTGGCTCTGCAAGCTTTTCATTCCCTCTTTCAAGTAGGGTTCTGCTCTGTTTTCCTAGGCTTCCTCTTGAGCTCTTGTACTCTCCCTTAGGTAAAGAAAACTGCAACAATGATATGGATGGGCATAGTACAGTAGTGCAAAATTTTACCATAACATCAGATTTCCCTCTCTTCACTGTTGCAATATAAGGTCCCCTTTTCCCCCTCTATCATGACCCTTGCCCTGTGTTGTGGTTGCCCTACTGGCAGAGGGGCCCTTCTTCCTTCTTTATTTTTTCTTTCTGGATGCACGTGTTCCTCTTTGTCCCAGAGGGTATTCTTTTCCTCCTGGGACTTGTTCAGTTCTAAGTATCTGTGTCCATGTCTTACCTTTATGCCCATCATATGTAGGGAGCACTCATGTAACATACGGCGCTTATAAGAGCTGAAGGTTTTGGTGTACTGACAAGATGTTGGAAGGAGATCTCAAGTGAATGCTATTGGAACAGTGAAGAGAAGAACATCTACTGTTACAGTAAATTTACAGTGTTTGTTACATTGAAACACTTATGTCCTTAAGGGGTCATCTGTATATATCACATGTGTGACACAGCTTAGAGTCTTTCTTTCTCTCCCTCATTTACATTTTATACATACATGTACACGCAACATATATGTATACGTATATATTTTTATGCACACATTATATAATTACATATACTCACACAAATGAGTTATCAGAATAATGAGCGAACAGTTCAAATAAGTAAACAAAAAGAATGGAGGCACAACATCAAAAAACACAAACACACAAAACACTTTTTTGCAGCCTTCACACCTCCTAATTATACATACCAACACTTAGACTGTACCACAGTGGGGAATGAAGCAATCCCCAGATCTCTACTGTACTGTGATCCTGCACAATAGCAGTTCCGCTCTGTTTGACATTCTGCCTCCATTTGTGTTAAGCTTCCTGGCTCAATATTTCGCAGAAGACCCATTTCTGTGTTCATCGATATTATGTGAACACACACACACATATATATATATATATATATATATATATATATAAATATATATATATATATATATATATATATATATATATATATATATATATATATATATATATATATATATATATATATATATATATATATATATACACATATATACACACACACACACACACACACACCCCTATATATATATATATATATATATATATATATATATATATATATATATATACACACATACATATATATATATATATATATATATATATATATATATATATATATATACATACATACATACATACACACACACACACATACACATATATACACACAAACACACACATGTATATATCAAAATATAAACCCAGCCACCAGGCTGTTGGGCAAATACATACACTTTAAATCCAAATAAAATCCAACAAAGTAAACCACAAAAGTAGATCAAGTTTAATGAAGTAAAATGCAGAGATGAACGCTTATGGGTCCTATCTAATGCTTCATCAGATCTGCCATTACTAAACTCCAGGATCTACTTAAGTAAGGCAACAGCCAGTCAATAACATACTTCAGACACACTTCCTCAACCACTTTTCTCCAACCTCAACCACTTTTCTCCAACCCATCAATAATAAGTTATGTACCTACCATAACGGTCCATGTTAGTTGTCTTCTTCTCGCCTTCTTTCTTGCTGGTTGGGTTCGGAGCCCTTGGCCATCTTCAAAAGCTCGAGAGCTGCTTACTGGTTCGAGGCCCCCCCTATATCCCATGATGCCTGGCGCTAGATACCCAGATCTCGTTTGGTAACCTAACTACAGACATAATAATAATAATTATAATAATACAGTAAATTTAGCAGGATACAGGGACCTACTGGAGAGACTGACAGAAGTAATAGCCAGAGAAGACTCAGCCAGTGATCAACAAACCTAAGGAACTCTTCTTGGTCTACTAGGATAGGGGGATGGAGGGTGGGACGCAAGAAAGAAGGCGAGAAGAAGACAACTAACATGGAACGTTATGGTAGGTACATAACTTCTTAATGTTAAGTTGTCTATCTCGCCTTCATTGTTGCTGGTTGGGACAGCGTCCCTAGCACCTCAATCCTGGGTGGCTCATCGGAACAGACTCTTCATAACAGTGGAACCAAAATCAGCTCTGCTTCTGGATGCCACATCCACTTTATAATGTGAAATGAAGGTATGTGGATTAGCCCATGTAGCTGCCGCACAAATAGTTTCCATTGGCAATCTGGCCTGAAAAGCCACAGATGTATCTAGAGCTCTGGTGAAATGATCTTTGGGTTTAGCAGGAAGCTCTTTATTTCTTAACTGATATATAAAGGTAATAGTAGAAGTCAACCACCTAGATAAGGTGACTTTTGACACCAGTATGCCTTGTTTTCCCTCAGCGTAAGACAGGAACAACTGGTCTGATTTTCTGATTTGCCTGGTTCTATGCAAGTAAAAGCGTAATTGCCAATGGACGTCCAGCTGATGTAACTTGTATTCTGCCTTGTTGGAAAATTTTGGAAAGAACACAGGTAGTTCAATGGACTGATTCAAATTATAATCAGAAGTAACCTTTGGAAGAAAGGAAGGGTTAGTCCGAAGAGAAACTCTATCATTGTGAAAAACTAGGTAAGGAGGACGAACACAAAGAGCCTGAAGTTCAGAAACTCTTCTGGCCGACGTAACTGCGGCCAGAAGAAGGGTTTTCCAAGAAAGAAACTTCAAGGAACAGGAAGCTGCCAGTTCAAAGGGGGGGGGGGGCAGTATCAGGGAAGCTAGAATCAAATTTAGATCCCACGGAGGTGGGGGATCTCTTACTGGGGGCCCAAGTAGAGTGGCCCCTTTAAGAAAGGCTTTACAAAGCTTATGGGAAATGATGCTGGAATCAGATAGGCCCGTATAAAAGTTTGAAATTGCAGCTAGCTGAACTCTAATTGTGGCAGACGAGGATCCTGTTTGAAAAAGTTCTGCTAGAAATTCTAAAATATGGTGCACAGGGGCTGGAAAAGGGATATAGCTTCCTCTTCTCTGCCCATAAGGAAAAACGTTTCCACTTGCTAGCATAAGTTTTCCTAGTGGTCGACTTATGTCAGGATAAGATGATTTCACGCACAGAATGAGATATGTTGGGAAGTCTGGCTAAGGTTGGAAGTGGAGAAACCAAGCGGTGAGCTGGAGAGATTGAAGAGATTGGTGCAGCCTGCCCAACTGATGGATCAGGAGTTCTGGAATTGGGTCCAGGACTGCTCCAGAAGGTGATGATGCAGGAAAGGGAACCAAATTTGTCGAGGCCAGTAAGAGGCAATGAGGATCATCTTGCATCCCAATGTGATAGCTTTCTGAATTAGTTTGGGAATCAGGGGAAATGGAGGGAATGCATAAAGAAGTCCCTGGGGCCAATCGTGAACTAGAGCGTCTCTGGGGAGGTGTCCAGGGAGAGGAAGGAGAGAAGAAATTGTTGCACTTGCTGTTGAAGGGGGTGGCAAAAAGGTCGCAGCAAGGCTGACCCCATTTGCGGAAGATTTTGTCCGCCACAGTCGGATTGAGAGACCACTCGTGAGGCATAAGAATTGCTCTGCTCAGCCTGTCTTCTATAACGTTGGACTTCCCAGGGATGTGCGCCGCTATCAGAAACCGTTGGGAAGAGATCGCCCACTGCCAAAGTCTGAATGCTTCTCCACATAAGGGGTACGACTTGGTTCCACCCTGCTTGTTTATGTACCATACCACTGACATATTGTCTGTTTGAATTGCAATGGTCCCGGTGGGAAGAGAGTTCTGAAGAGCTTGCAACGCTAAAAGCATGGCTCATCTCCTGGACATTGATATGCAGATGGTACTCATGAGGCTGCCAGGTGCCTTGGACTGTTCTGCCCTGAAACTAACCCCCCCCCCCCGATCATGGAGGCGTCCGTGGTCACCGTAGCTACTGGAGGAGGAAAAAAACGAATGGTCTGCCCTGGTGTAATGATGGGGAAACCATCCACCAAACAAGTTGGTTTTTGCATGACTGTGTGATCATTATCATGTGAGACATTGGGAGTTGTTGGAAGGACCATTGTGTGGACAACATCCACTGAAGAATCCTCATGTGAAAACGTGTAAGGGGAACTAGTATTATAGCCGCTGCCATGAGACCCAATGTTTTTAGGACAAATCTGGCCTGAATCGTTTTGCAACCTAATAAGACCTGCACATGTCGTCGAATGGCTAACACTCTGTCTGCTGCGAGAGTCACCGACATGTACTTTGTGTTTAAATTTGCGCCTATAAAGTTGATAGATTGACAAGGCGACAATGCAGACTTTTCAAAATTTATTGTGATGCCTAGAGCAGAGCATGTTTGGATGGTGTAGTCTCTGGCTAGCAGCAGGTGATGCCTGGTGGTTGCAGTAAGGAGCCAGTCATCTAAATATGGAAACACCTGGAATCCTTGCAGTCTCAAGTCAGTGGTGACTACTGCCAAACATTTGGTGAACACCCTAGGGGCTGTGGTGAGACCAAAGGGCAGCGCTCTGAACTGATAATGACCGGCTCCCAGCCGGAAGCGGAGGAATCTTCTGGAGCATCTGTGCATTTTGATATGGTAGTACGCGTCCTGAAGATCTATGGAGCACATCCAATTGTCCTAACCCAGAAAGGGTAAAACGGACTGTAGCGTGACCATCCGGAACTTCGTTCTTTGAACAGACCTGTTTAGTCTGCTGAGATCCAGAATGGGTCTCCAGTCCCCTGTCTTTTTTGGTACCAAAAAGAACCTCGAGTAAGTTCCGGATCCTTGCTGGTCTGCTGAGACTGAATGGATGGCTCTTTTTCTTAGCAGTTTTGAAATTTCTTGAACTGCTTGATCCCTTAGATTGGGTGGAACATCTGGAAGGGATTTGTTGGAAAAGAGTGGAGTGGGAAGAAGGGAATTTTGTAGCCTTCGGATACGATAGAAAGTACCCATTTGTCTTGTGTTATACTTTGCCAGGCTTTTGGGTGCAGCGATAATTTTCCCCGACTGCCTCCGAAGGTGGACAGTCGGGCAGCACTTCAGGGATGCTGGAAGGGCTTGTCAGAGAAGGATTCTCTTTGGCCCTGATTTTGCGGACCCCCCCCTGCCCCTAGGGTGGCGTCTACTGTTGTTCCCTTCTCTGCCCCTAGAGGGGAACTCTCCACGTGTGTCAGGCACGGCTCCCTGGGATTTCTGGAACCACATCTTCCCACTCTTCTGACCCTTGGGATATGGTCTTGAAGGAGTGGAAAAACGGACTCCAACGGCAGAGAGAGTCTTGCCTTCCTGCTCACACCTGGTAAGGGTATCCTTCACCTGTAGTCCAAACAGAGCAGAACCATCAAAGGAGGTGCTGGTGAAAGACGTCTTGAAGGGTTCAACAAAGTTGCATAACCGCATCCAAGCGTGTCTCCTCAAAGCCACACCTGTGCCTGCGGCCCTGCTCGCTCCATCGACTGCATAAGAGATGAGCCGCATGGAGGAGTTTATACAGAATTTAGAGTCGCCAGCTGGGAGGCAATCTTAGCCTGAGCCCCCGCAGCTGATGGATCTTGAAGGGTATCTCCTAGCTCTTTAAGGAGATTTCCTTTGAAGGCGGGTAAAATGGCACAAATAGTTCAGAGACCTCATAGAAAAGGTCACTGAGGAAAACATCCGCTTCCCATATCTGTCCATCGTCCTAGATTCCTTATTAGTTTCAGCCAACTCCTTTTTAGTGGCCGCTGCTACCACCATGGCATCCACGGGAACACCCTTGGTCAGAAATTGCTTGTCTTGAGGGGCAGTGATGACTTTTGTGGGCCTACGGGGAGTTGGTGCCATTGAGTCTGGAGCTGACCACACCTTTCGAGCCACCACTGACATCAGTGGATCGAAAGGCGGAGACACCCAGGAGGTGGAGGGTCGGGAACCAAAAGCGTCCAGGAATACAGACTCATCCTCGGAAGGGTTAAGGGTAGTCCAGTTCCCCCTCTGCCTAAGGATTTCAAGGATGTCGGAGAAGGAGATGTTCTCAGAGGGGGATCTCAGGGACCCTTCCAACTCCTCCAAGTCAGTATCTGAAGTGACAGACTCAGGGGAGTCAACATGCTTCCTCTTGCATTTCCTCTTTCGAGGGGGCTCCTCTGAATGAATGGGGGGAGGCCTCGAAAGAGGAAGATACACCCAATGGGGTGCCCTGGAGTGTTTGTTTCCCATGCTTGGGGTCTGGAGGAGGGGCAGAGGCAGGAGCAGGCACCATGGGGGGCGGAGCCGATGAGGCTGACCGTGAGGCTGACTCAGATGCCAGCACACTCCTCATGACCTCGAAGGCGTCCCTTCCCTATACCAGAGAAGGTTCCGGTTCCGAAGAGACCGGAATCCTTCCTGGCACCGAGAGAGACTGCTCTGAAGCCGATGTAAGAGCCAAACTCACCTGCGCCGAAGCTCTGAGAGGAAGAACGGGGTCGGACAAGGGTCCGATGCCACTCGCCCCCTCGGAGCCAAGGGAGTCCCGGCGCCCAGATCCCTCCAAGGATGGCACCATGGAAGAGATCAGAGCCGACGACGGAACCGAAAGGGGAGATATCGGCGCCGAAGGACCCATGGTTCCCACCACAACATGCTCCGGCTCCAAACTCAAGGGATGAGTCGAAGGAGGAACTATAGGAGGAACTATAGGAGAAACAGGTAGACCCGAGCCCTGATGGGGGTGGCTGGATAGCATTTTTGTCAGGGCCTGCGACTTTAAAAGCCTGTTCACCACTCTCTCCAAATCATGGTCAGATAATCTAGACGACCGAGAAGAATGGGACCGATGACTACGCTCAGACTGCAGAAAGGGTGACCCTGGAGCCGAGTGTATCAACTCCAAGGATGGTGACCTGGAGCGTTTTCGACTCCCTTACGGTTCAGTCAGAAGAGTCGGGGTCGACTGGGAGATAGGTACTACGGCTCTGGTCGGAGCCGAAGTTGATGTAGAGATAGGTGCTTCAGTTCCAGCCGGAACCGAAGATGAAGCAGAAGCCATAATCGGCGACAGCTCCGAGCTGGGAGCCGACGGCTTCGATGGCCTAGAAGGTTTCACTGACCGAGTCTTGGCCGGTGATCCTTCAGGTTTAATCAAACCCCTAAGGATAAGCTTATTCCTACGCTCCTGCAGGACTCTTGGACTAAAGGTGTGACACACCGAACAAGAGTCCTGCAGGTGCAGGTGCAGGGAGCCCAAGCAATAAACACAAGAAGTGTGACCATCTGTCAGAGACATTTTCTGACAGCA